>NW_015553581.1:693772-701279 GCF_001515605.1 Sinocyclocheilus anshuiensis
CATTTAGTCGCCCAGAGTGAAGATTTAGTCGCATATGCGAGTGATTTACTCGCAATGTAGAGGGTTGTAGTACCAGTCAAATGTTTGGACACACGAATGGGAAAGTGTCCAAACTTTTGACTAGTACTGTAATATAATATACACAAAGAATATCGGCCGATATATCGATATCAGCCTTTTTTTTAACCCCCTAATATCAGTATCGGCCCCAAAAAACCCATATCGGTCGGGCTGTACTGTTTATCGATATACAGTAACAGTTTGATACGAGCGCATCTGAAAATATAGCGGAGGACACAGACTGCGCTGCTGCGGAGAAAGTGAATAATCCAGTTTGTTCTAAACATGTGACAAGCTTCATATTAAGGCCTTTAAAAATTGGTAAGACATAGTATAATTTATAGTTTCGCATAGTTTAAGCGAAGTCATGGAAATATTTCCATTTTGCTGTCAGGAGTGCATGCTTTGTGATTTTTTCTGCTTTGTGATTCTCCGCTAAACTTCACGAGACTTGAACGAGTGCCGCCACGCGCATGTGCGCCAAACAGACAGAGCCCAATTAAATAGGAGCGCAATAATTCTGACTAAAATATAGATTTTGCTGAAATATTTGTAGTTGGACAATAAATGTGACATGTAGAATTTTAACCTATAAGTAAGTCTATTTTTATGATAGCACTGACTGTAATGAAATGTGATTTTAACCCTTTTTTGCACATAATATAAAGACTTACATGGTTACATTCACTTTATTTGTTTTCATAGTCTTTGATGGACAAACATTGGTTTTGTTGGACAACATTGGGTGGTAAGTGAAATAAATATATATTAAATACAGATCTTTTAAAATCCAAATACAAAAATGAAAATACAGAGACATACACCGTATATCGCGAATCGGCCCAAAAAAACCCAGATATGAATTTTTGCCCATATCGCCCAGCCCTAGTTTGCATTGGGAAGGTTCCTATGATGCCTAAAAATGCTGTTCTTCTAAGGTAGCTCATAGGTTTTGGACCAGAGCTAGAAAGGAAGGCAGCAGTTGCGTGTGTGACACAAATAACGCTCCTCACATGAAGCACAATTGAGGGACTACTCGCAATTGATTTCGGTAGTGTTAATGACTATGACTTCGGTAGTGTTAATGACATCATAACATATATATTAAATACAGATTTTTAAAAATCCAAATACAAAAACGAAAATACCGAGACATACACCGTATATCGCGAATCGGCCCAAAAATACAGAGATATGAATTTTTGCCCATATCGCCCAGCCCTAGTTTGCATTGGGAAGGTCCCTATGATGCCTAAAAATGCTGTTCTTCTAAGGTAGCTCATAGGTTTTGGACCAGAGCTAGAAAAGAAGGATAAGAAGGAAGAAGGAGTCATGGTTATGCTTGTATAGATTATTAGCTCTGTTAATTAAAGAGATGTCAGACTGTTTGGTTTTTCATCACATCAGTTGCTTATCTTTATCAGGCAAATCATATGCTTATTGCTTTCATTCCCTCAAGCAAGCTTTCTAGGCCTGCATGTCCGATTTGAGTCTGTGAACACCAGTGATTGGCTGTAGTCCTGAAGTGTCAGTGCTTGGATTATAGAGATAAAGATGGAGATGACAAGCCTGTGGGCAGTTTTTCATGTATGTAATGTGTGTGTTTGTGGTGGGCTATTGTATCCATTCCAGGTTGTTCCAGCTTGTTTTGATTATCATTTGCTGAGGAGAGTCCCAGTTGTAATTGGATCCATGTTTGGATGATGTGAGATGAGTGGTCCGCTCTGAATCCTAATGGAATCTTGGAAGGTCTAAAATGTTTGTTTTAATGGCAGCCATGGAGATAATATGACACACACTTTTCTTCTGGCTTCGGTTCCAAGTTGAGAAGGCGCTGGAACAATCACAGCTTTTCATATTCCCTGAGGAGACGGGTTGGCAAAAGACAGAGTTTATTTATTTGGAGAAACTCATTAGTTATAGACCTTGATTCATTAAGCTAAAGAGCACAGTGACTCAACAGTGCTGTTGCCTCCAAAACTATGAGATGTTCTGAAGCAGACTGGGTTACTCGCACATATTTCCAAGTAACTCACTATTCAGTGCATTGCACTACTTTGCAACAATATTGAATTTACAGACCTCGAGAAAACAATCCTCTTCAGGGTTTCCAAGGGTCCTTACAAAGTATCTTAAATCAAATTTAAGGTCATAAAAGTCTAAAATATCTGTAATGGTTTAACAAAAGTCTTAACTGTCATTAAAGGGACATTTCACCGAAAAATGAAATTTTGCTGTTAATTTACTCACCCTCAGGTCATCCAAGATGTAGATTACTTTTTTTCTTGAGTAGAACAGTAAAGAATTTTTTAGCTGTAACAGTAGTCCTTGGTGATTCATAAAATGCAAGTCAGAGGCTGCCCCGTGTTTGAGAATAAAGAAAAAGCATATCAAGGAACACAAAATTTATACCTGTGATAAATTTAGGGCTTATGAAGTGAAACGATCGGTCTGTGCAAGAAACTAATAATTATTTACAACATTATTACCTGTAATCTATAGCCTCAGGCAACAGAGAAATCCTACAGTTATTCCTTGTCAGTTATTCCATGTCTTCCCCAGCCTGTTTAATAAAGTATCTGAGATGCACTGTTTATTTTGAGATTGTTTGTATTGTTGAATTGTTTTGTACGAACATCCAATATACATTTTTATTTGTGTTGGTCTTTGAAAGGTCTTAAAGCCTTAAATTTAATATTAAAAACTCTGCAGATAGAAATTCTTGATCGATAATTATTGAATTTTTTTATAACCTTTTTTAAAACAAAAAGCAATAGAAAAAATGTTTACATTTAAACACTGTAGTTATAATTAACACAATTTATTGAGACAAACAACAATTTTTTTTTTGTTTTAACAATCAAACACAATAAAAATTAAACATATCTAATTTCTAATGTTTTATATGCAGATTAAATAGGTCTTTATTGTATAGGTCTAATTGTCTCCCGAGGCCACCGGAGGGTGCAATGAGCAAAATAATGCAGCATATTTAATGTTTAGCATTTCTAAACATATGAGACGCGGTGAAAAGGAATAAACCTCCACAAATTCGTGACGTGTTTTCTAAAAGTTTAAACTGTTTTAACTTTGCATGGCTTTCTATACATCTCTTCTGTGAGACGCGAGTGCAGCAGTCATATTTGTCCGTCTAAAAAATGCGCCGAATATGCGTTCTGTGTGAATGGCTTGGTTTCGGTTTTAACCCATTCAAGATCTTCTCCGCATTTCTCTAATATTTTGAATGAATAACGCAGCAGCGGCGCATCTCGTGGGCTAGACTAACAAAACATTAAAATGCAACAACGTCACTTACATTATCACCGCATCTCGCGCGCCACTGATGACGCTCCCTGATGCACACCTAACATTCAAATACAAATGTTTATTTTAAATTAAACTAATACTCATTCTTTATTCACAATCTCCTCATCACAGGCAGGCACAGCACTCAATTCAGCATGTGTTTGTGTGTGCTGTCTGCGTCACTCATAGTACGTGCCTACTGCCTATATCGTGTGCTATATCGAACAGTTTTTCTATCGATATCAAAGAAGGTGTACCATTGATAAATATCGATACCGTTTTATCGCCCAGGCCTAGTAATAAGCTATAGCTGATAATTGTCAGTGCTATTCTTTTCAGTGTGTTTTGTACAACATATCATGCTGAGTTCACTAGCAGCAGGACGGTCCTTCCAGAAGGAGCCATAATTAGACTGTAAATATGATGGATGCAGAAATGATGGTGTCTGTGCTGCCTGACAATTGAACATGAATGAATGACGTGTCAAAATGAAGGGTGCTAAAAGTGGTTTTCTGCACATGCTCGCTCTAGTGGGGGTGGACGAATATAAACTGTCTGTAATAAACCCTCAGATTTATCTTCTCAGAGTGTGTGATTGAATTGTTATTATTCACAGAATGGGTTTGTATGTGTTGAACTGCACTGGATGTACTGTGACCAGGCCATTATCACAGAGGATAGTTTGTCAGGTCGATGCCAGACTGAGTCTTTGAGAAGAAAGCCTCTTGTTTTATGGACAGGATGGCAGTTGGTTTCTTTCTAGAGGGCAAACTCTGTGACTACTCACAGGAGAATAAAGATTTGCCTTGTTCATTTGCTTTTTTTGTATTGTGTGTTCTCAGGTTATAAACCAGTCAAAATAACGTTCTTCGCTAACGAGATGCCTGTCGATATTTCAGCCGAACAAATTTTACATGTTGCTATAGACCCATTTGGAGTAGACATCACAGTTACGTCACTTGCAGCTCTGCGTGCATTGTGGTGGCAGAAAAACACTGGTAACAAGTGGAAGGAAATGAGTAAAATCCATGGAATAAGAGAAAAAATGCATTGTTTGGATATCAGAATCAGAATGCAAATAATTTTTATAGAATACTGTCGCCAAAGACGCCATTTGAAGCTAAACTCAGACATTTGAACGACAGTCTATGGATGAAACTGTTAAAACATGTCATTAATATTATATATAGGGATGCACCAAAATAAAATTTTTTGACTGAAACCGAAAATTTCGTTTATCATATATTTTTTTAAAACAGCTTATCAGATATGATTTGTTAGTCATTTGATTGCATCATTAATGGCAATGAGGCATTTAGAGTGTGAATCAGATGTTTGTTGCCATTTGGGAAAAGGACAGCAAGGCCCATATTTCACATTTTAGTGTGGAGTAATTCACCATCTGAGAGCGATTACAGCACAGAAGATGGAGGAGCTGCGTCCAGACTCAGCAGTCAGGCCTTTCTGTCTTGCCCTCCTCCACACTCTGTCCCTCACCCCTCTCGTGAATTTAGTAAGATGTAAAAGAGCGAAGCAGACGTTTCTTTTGTGAATTGTCCTGCAGCTTCATGGTGCAGTGCTGCCCTCTCCTCAGGCCATGCAGAGAAATCAGATGACCAACTAGGTCAGATTAATAGACAGAGTGTCAGGAACAGACAGGCAAAACACTGGCTAGAGAGAGAGAGAGAGAGCGAGACACACACACACACACACAAACACACACAGAAAGAAACTGACATAGATGGTAAGAAGGAGAGAAAGAGAGTGTGATGGAGGGAGTGCTGAAATGAAACTGTCTGTATTTGTAAGAGTCCACAGCTGTTTGATACGTGACCTGTTATATAGTATGTGCTCTTCTGCTGTAACTGACGTCTGTGATATTGACTCGGTTGAAATTACTGCGTCTATAAGAACTGGTCTGAGCCTGTTGTGTCTTACATATTACAGACTGGTCTGGAGCAGCGTTGTCTTAGAGGCTCAGACATCCTTGTGAAGGAGGAAAAGTGATTTCATGTGTGGGAGGCATAATACATCAGAGACTGTATCGGCAAGAAGTGCTGTTTTTTTTCTTTGGTTTTTCTATTGTAGGTTTGGGCAATATATTGAACAATACATTAATATTAGTTTGTAGAATTAACCAAATTTGTGAATTTCACTTTGATTTTAATGTGAGTTTTTTGCCGCATTTCCCAAAAGCATTGTTAGCTATAGCTGTGGTTGCAAGTTCCGCTGAAATATGTTGGTAATGGAATTTGTGACCATAGTTGCTTTTGGAAACGTACCCCTGGTTGGCCTGTTTTGTCCCGGTCTTTGTGTTATGAATTGTGAGTGTGCATGGACATCTCTAATTTAAACTATATAAAAAAAAATACTGTCTGATAGAGTCAATCAGTTCTTTTGAGCTGTTTAATTACAATTTGGTAAGTGTACCCATTAAGCCCATGTACCCTTTAAGCCCATTTTCAACTTTGACATCAAATTAAAAAAAGAGAACATATTTAATGTTGATCATTATTTTAACCAATCCAGTAATTTAATTCCCAGACGTTTTTATTGCATACCAATCACATTTGGCAATTCTGAGTTAGCCCCACCCATGTGCATGCTGCCTCAGTGGATTTCACACAAAGACACCCCAAAATTTTGGTGTTTAAGGACCCTTCAGAAATCCAAACATTTCTGCAGTGACATTTCTTTGGTAAGCACACTGATATTATGTCAAATAAGAAGTAAATGTATCGTTTTTTTTTAGTTTCAAATAGTTTCTCATTTTATATCATTTTCCTTTAAGTGTAAAGATGAGTTTTATTAGCTTGCACACAAAGCTAACCTCAAGGTCAAACCATTAGCGTTACTGAAAGATAGACTGCCAACGAATTAAGCATGTGAACTACTAACACTGTGTTTTTTTTTATTCATTTTATATTAATTTACAAATAATGCACCATAAATTATGTAGAGCATATTATTTTAATAAATTAACTATTTTTAAAGAATGGCTTAAATGTTACAGTGCCACAAAACACATGCAAACTACACAGTTTAGCACCATTATATAATAAATGTCTGCTAATGTATCATTTGATTGAAGATGTTGAGCACAAGTTTATCCTTTGCAGGGCAAACCTTTTTTAACAAATTATTTTTTTTATAAACAATGTCAATATCTATGAAAAACACCTAAACTTAGATTTTGGTGGGCTTAATGGGTACACTTACCCTATTCAACAATTATTTTTTAGCAAAATCACTTAATTTTATTTAATGTTTTGGTTAACAATTAGAATTATAACTTATTTATTAATATGCAATAGGTACAAGTATGTAAGATATGCCTCTTAACTAGATTTTCACTGTATTTTGTGTTGCTTTTTTAACCTAACATTTTGAATTTCCTTTAAAAATGTCTGTTTCTTTATTCATCATAGTTCAAGATTTCAGGGCATATGCACTACCATTCAAAAGTTTTGGTCAGTAAGATTTTTTTTTAAAGAAATTAATACTTCTGTTCAGCAAGGATGCATTAATTTGATCAAAAGGAATGGTAAAGACATTCATAATGTTACAAATTATTTCTATTCAACTAATCTTGAATAAGGTCATGGTTTCCACAAAATTATTAAGCTGCACAACATTAACACTACTCAACATTGGTAATAAGAAGAAATGTTTCTTGAGCTGCAAATTAGCTAGAATAATTTCTGAAGGATCATGTGACACTAAAGACTGGAGTAATGGCTGCTGAAAATTCAGCTTTGCCGTCATAGGAATAAATTACATTTTAACATACATTCAAATAGAAAACAATAACAAAATTTAACATTTTAATAATATTTTACAATATGACTTGATTTTACTAGTAATTGTTAAATATAATAAAATAATATAAAATATTTGTGTTTGTTAAAAGGTCTATATTGTGAACCTTTAGTGTTTATTTTTTAATTAATATCTAAAGGCCACATATGATGTTTAACTTTTCTGCTCCAATTAATTGTTCTGGTACTTTTTTCTTTCTTTCTTATTTTTCTTTCAACTCTAGTTTGTGTTCGAGTCCCTTCATGATCTTGAATCTCATGAAACATTTTGTTTGTCAAAACAGTGCTGAGGTTTGGCTTTTGTGAGGAGAATGCTGTGTGTG
>NW_015553581.1:701341-703695 GCF_001515605.1 Sinocyclocheilus anshuiensis
TGTGTGCATACAGGAGGCTGTGCCTTGTATATATCCACCACTGTCAGCCAGCCAGTCTGCTCATGTGTAGTACAGGTCACTGTGTTCCAGGTTAATTATCTGTGTTTAATGATGGTTTCATTAAAGCCTTGTTTCCCCAACAATAGATGCAATAATTATACTCAGACGGCCACTAGCACCTCAAACAATTTGCAGCAATAAAGCCATATACCAAACATGACCTGTACTTGTATTTAAATCCCTGTGCAGTTCATATATTTTCTCTGTCTGAACTCTTTCTTGTTTTTCCAGTCATTTAAAAATTACACCGATCACTCTAGCAGCTGAAGCCATACACTTGCTTTCCACGTTTGGCTGCCTTTTTCTCTCCCTCTGAGTCTTTGTTATCAGACTGACTCTAGTCTTGTATGTGGCTGACGTACCGACAGGCAGCAGTTATGGTGACATGAGCCATAATTCTCCTGCAATACAGAGAGAACCTCTGGGAGACAGATGCTGATATTTCTCATCTTGGCCAGTTCTGCATTGATATGAAGATGAAAGAGAGATGAGTCTGTGTGTGTAGGAGGAGAGACGGTGTGGGCTGGTTTGATTCTCTGTTTAGTCTTCCACATCTGCGATACATCCTCGACTGCACGTTCACATGACAACACATTAGTGTTGTGTGCACTGTTTTTTAAACTCTAGCAAACTCATCATTTAAGTAGTCAAACTATCCATTTGAAGGAATGGTTATATTGAAACTTAACTTTTTAATTATGCACTTATAGCTATATAATTAATTTAACATAAGTATTTCATAAGTATAACATAAGATTAGTATTAATCTGGCACAAAAACAGTGATCTCAATTAAAACAGCATCAGACATACATGCACAAAACTCACCACCACGATGCTCTGGCTGGTTGTTAGGGCATTGCTTTGTGGTCGCTAACGTATTCTGAGTGGTTTTAGTGTGTTGCTACACAGTTGCTGGGTGATTGCTAGATACTTGCTGGCCAAAGTCAAGTCCACCCCAAGTCTTAATGGCCATGTAAACACACACTGCAGCCAAATATGGTCCTGCAATGTAAGTCTATAGTTTTTAAAAAATATATTTTTATAGGTGCTAGGGATGCTCCGATTGATCGGCCGGAGATCGGTATCGGCCGATAATCACATTTTATGACTCGATCGGTACTCACTACACTTGGCCGATCTCACGAACCGATCACAATTTGATGACGTCAACACGTCAACAACGTACATGATGCGTGGCGTGGGGACATAAATGATTTGGCGCCACAGTCATGTCATCGCCGGTGTGGAAATGCTATGACGTTTCAAGAAACAATGAAAAATTATCTGTTTGTCTTGTATGTTTTGCATGATTCATCTACACAGCAGATTCAGTGACGTTAGAGCTGATCTGCGCCTCACTGCACACGTCTGCGGCGCGTTACGGCTCCACGAGAACCGGAGCTGATCGAGGCCGCTCTAGTCAGTGCTTGTGTTTATACCGGCCAGCCGCAGCACGTTTCTGAAGTGGCTCTCCGCGCTGCTTGGCTAAAAATAGTATTTTGTGAGTTGGCACAGTAGGGCTGGGCGATAATTCGATAACGATAATTATCGCGATATCATTTTCCTCGAGAAAACGATATGAAGGGTTCGATAAATGTTCGATATAATGTTTATGCGCCAAAAGCGGAATGAAACGGCACGACCCATTTGAATCGCGCCACACGGACCGTTTATCCGCTCGGATCACAGTTCAAACTGCGATCTCACGAGAGCAGGGCTGCGTTTCCCAAAAGCATCGTAAGCCTAAGTTGATCGTAGTGTGTGCAACGAAGACAGTCAGAAGGCTTTTCAATCTACAAATCGCCATCATTTACCATGGATTTACTGAAGTAACACTCACTGCACCATGGCATTGTGGCAGAAATTTGTGATATTCACAGTGAATTTTATTAAAAGAATAATGTTATATAATTGTAATATGTATTTGCTTAAGATATAGCATGTGTGCATTTATACTGAATGTTTTTAGACTACTGTTTTTCATACAAATAGGCTACCTAAAAAACATAGTTATATTTTTACTAGAGGCCGACCAATATGGGTTTTTTGGGGCCGATACCGATACCGATATTAGGGAGTAAAAAAAAGGGCCGATACCGATATATCGGCCGATATTCTTTGTGTATATCCATGTAAAATTAGAGGCAACCACTGCATTTTAATTATGATCCAAACAACGATGCTGCATACATGCAACATGAGCATTTTTTTAATCTAAAATAGATTGTATAATTTTGAAATTTGAAGCAAAAACAGAATGGTTTGACTTCAGTTTTGTGAAACTATACATAA
>NW_015553581.1:703706-705089 GCF_001515605.1 Sinocyclocheilus anshuiensis
ATTAAGCTATAGCATGTGTGCATTTATACTGAATGTTTTTAGACTACTGTTTTTCATACAAATAGGCTACCTAAAAAAAACATATAGTTATAGTTGTACCATGGTTTTAACTGTTTATCATGATTTAAATGTATGCTACTATTGGAGACCAATGCTTAATTTAAAAAATAAATGAATAAAAACTTGGTCAGAATAAATTTAACCATATAAAACTGAGGTTGCTACAATTTTTCATAGATGTTACTGATTTTGATAATGAACAAAAATGTACCTCTGCATCCTAACTCAAGCTACTATCAAATGTGCATTTCTAAGAGACAAGAAGTGATATTATTATTATTAATATTATCAGGCAACCCAAATCTGTTTCTTGATTTGAAACAATACCACTCATTAGAACATGCAGAAACTAATAAATTAATTTTTCTATTTAGATATTTATTTTGTTAAGGAAAATTAATGGTCTGGTTTCTACAACTTTCACTTTGGAGCAAAAATCTGACTTTAAACTTGAAAGAAATAAAGATTTGACATTTATCGTGGTAATTATCGATATCAACTGATATGGAAAAAATTATCGTGATAATTTTTTTATCATGATTATAAAATGAAATGAAAAATGAATGAAAAAATTATAGTGATAATTTTTTGGGCCATATCGCCTAGCCTTATGGCACAGCGTGGAGGACGGAACAAAACTTTGTTGGAGCCGTAAGGGATAACGGTAACATAATACACTGATCGTGGGCTGCTTTTAAATGAGCATTTATTTATAAAACAAAATATCTTCTTTGGCCATATTAGCCTACTCGATAGCAGTAACACAGGCTTTTTCACTCTCTGCAAGCAGGCGGCGCTTAAAGCGTTTCCTTGGTTTCCGCTGTAAACAAAGCAGCGCTGCACTTATGAATTTTAATGTGCATTATACAGAAGCAAGATGAAAAGGAAAAAAATACCATCTAAACTTTTCTAAAGACAGTAAGTTCCCCTCAGACATACATTCATTTAAACTTCACCTAACTGAATCGCGATTTGTTTAGCACTAGCCTTATGGCACAGCGTGGAGGACGGAACAAAACTTTGTTGGAGCCGTAAGGGATAACGGTAACATAATACACTGATCGTGGGCTGCTTTTAAATGAACATTTATTTATAAAACTATCTTATTTGGCCATATTAGCCTACTCAATAGCATTAACACATGCTTTACTCCTTTCAAACTTTATCTGGAATGTCACTGTTTCCGTCACTGCAACTTCCTGATCAGGCGAACGAACACACACACACAAAATCATCTGCCTCATGAAAAAAATGTAGTTAATATTTGCATTTATGATTTATTTTATCCACCCGCGACCCACCCGCAAATAATCAGAATGCATT
>NW_015553581.1:705226-705665 GCF_001515605.1 Sinocyclocheilus anshuiensis
AGAAAAAATACCATCTAAACTTTTCTAAAGACAGTAAGTTCCCTTCAGACATACATTCATATAAACTCCTACCTCTAAATGAATCGCGATTTGTTTAGCATCTCAACCGATTTGAATTGTCACTTATTTGAATCGATTTTCAACCGACTCGTGGTTAATCGTTGCATCCCTATTTATCAGGCAACATGCAAGATGAAATGAAAATGAGATCGAACATTTTCTAAAGATAGTCTTCCTTCAGAAATACAGTGATCTAAAAACACCCGCACCTCGTTTTGATTTTTAAACTTGCAGAACGTGCTCATGTTTATTCAACGAAGCCTTTTGGAAAACCAGTCAGTTTTGATATTGTTGCGAGCGCCACAAATAAATTAATGTATGGGAAACACATCCCACAGCACAACCACCTGAGCCCAACTTCAGTCTACTCATCACCTTA
>NW_015553581.1:705695-706078 GCF_001515605.1 Sinocyclocheilus anshuiensis
AAACGGTCTACTTGAGGCATCAGAACCGGCATCGGTATCGGCCGATCACCATGACAAGAAATCGGTGCTCGGTGCTCGCTGCAAAAATCCTGATCGGAGCATCCCTATAAATAACCTTTGTAACATAAAAAATGATGAATCTATATTTAATTTATACAGTGAAGACTATGCAGTTATTTTACATTTGATTATTACATTTCTGTAGTGTACCTGAAAATTGATTTTAGACTGAGCTGAAAAACCTGAAAAGCACTGTTTATTGAACTTGTGTCTTTGTATTTATTTTCTGCTATTGCTTGTAATTTGGTTATCTGTAGAAAAGATTTTTAGCACTGAGCCCATAGTAGCAGCCAGAATTGTTTTTCCAATTGTTTATTTTCTTT
>NW_015553581.1:709342-716141 GCF_001515605.1 Sinocyclocheilus anshuiensis
GCATCAGAATCGGCATCGGTATCGGCCGATCACCATGACAAGAAATCGGTGCTCGGTATCGGCTGCAAAAATCCTGATCGGAGCATCCCTAATAGGTGCTCACCATATCCAATTGCATAGAAAAGTAGTAGTGAATGTCAGGGGTGTCCAGTCCCGCTGCTGGATGATCACCATCCTGCAGAGTTCTACCAATTTCTTGGAGGTTTCTAGTGATCCTGAAGACCCTGATTAGCTGGTTGAGGGGTCAGATTCATGAAATCACATTTTTAATGTATTGTATCTTAAATAGTTAATTTTAAAGAGCCTGTCTCAAGATGGAGCAGTATGTTGCATTCATTTGCACTCCATCTTTCTTGCACACTCTCCGGAATAGATGTGTGTGTGCGCTGTGTGTAAGTGAACGTGATTTTAGACAACTTTCAGGTTATTTCCGATGGTTTTTAAGAACATTCTTTTCAGGAATAAGTTTCGTCCTTGGAACAAAATATAAGAACTTTTTTTGGAATACAAAATATTCTTCACTTCATTCGTCATGAAAAAAGAAAACACTTTCTCACTTCATTGAAAATAAAAAGAAAACAGCAGTTAGGCAGTATACAGCATTAGTCTAGAGATTGTTTCATAAACAACATGTACTATACCTGATATTCAAATAAATTGATATTGAATTGAATTGTAAAGAGAATCAAATCAAGAGCTTGTGAATCAAAGCTGGATTGATTAGATAAATCTGTCAGTACTCAGCCCTAATGAGCAATGAGAGTGATGCTTAGTCGTCTGTTGAACACAAAAGATATTTTGAAGATTGCATGTAACCGAACAGTTGACGGTAGCCATTGACTTCCATAGTATGGGGGGAAAAAAATAAGCCAGTGGCTACTATCAACTGTTTGATTACCTACATTCTTCAAAATATCTTCTTTTGTGTTTAACAGAAAAAAGAAATTCATACAGATTTGGAACAACTTGAGAGGGTGTAAATAATGACAGAATTTTAATTTTTGGAGGAAAATATCCCTTTAAGAGTATTTGAATGGCTGGCAGCAATATATAGAAAGCGGGGGATGGATGTCCAATGAAAGACAAAAATCTTGCTGAAATGACAAAGAAACGTATTACTCTTTTTGAAAGCCTTATTGAAAAGATCCCTCTGAATGTACAGATTTGCTCAGTTGAATTACTGCACTACTTGAGACTGAGAGT
Source organism: Sinocyclocheilus anshuiensis (assembly GCF_001515605.1). Lineage (NCBI taxonomy): Eukaryota > Metazoa > Chordata > Actinopteri > Cypriniformes > Cyprinidae > Sinocyclocheilus > Sinocyclocheilus anshuiensis. Next base: position 710,546 of record NW_015553581.1, read on the forward strand.
GATTATTGCTTCCGCTCATCTGTAAGGTTCATTGCTTTCAGTTGAGCTGAGCTACAGTCACGCTTCTGAAAAGTGTAGTCACGTCAGTAACATCACCAGCAGTCTGACACCCTGTTTGAAAAGCTCTTACTGTTGAAAGAGGTCTCTGGAGAGGTGTCTGATGAAAAGAGCTGTGAGCTCTGTTCATTAACATGAGGAACAAAAGTCTCATCAGCGTCTCTTGTTCTACCCACCTGTTTGTTTTCAGAGAGTAATTATTTGAGTCATCACTGAAAAATCAGTGTGACCTTCTGCTGTGGTCAGTGCTGTAAGCATACGGAGCAGTCATTAACGGGCACGCTACCCACGAGCCTTGCCTCCATTTGTGTGTGATTTAAAACTAGTGGTCGACCGATATTGTTTTTTTGACAGCCGATGCCGATATCTTGGAAAGCAGGGTGGCCGATATAAAGACGATATAGTTGTATTTATTTTAATGAATATTTAAAAAATGTGAAATCATTTGAAAATGGATTAAAAATACATTTGTAAAATAAACATACTTGTACTTTAGATGACAAAGTATTTTCCACAAATAAATAAATATTTAATAAAAATAGAATTAAAAAGGAAGTAAACTGTAACCAACAGAGCACTCAGTATTCTGGGAAGTTTGTGTGCATTGGGAATCATATTTTTTCAAATAAAGCCAAGGTAACACTCATTTTACATACAGCACACAGTGAAATTGTCATGAATATGACAGTGGGAAGTAAACTGTAACCAACAGAGCACTCCGTATTCGGGGAAGTTTGTGTGCATTGGGAATCATATTTTTTAAAATAAAGCCAAGGTAACACTCATTTTACATACAGCACACAGTGAAAATGACATGAATATGACAGTGGGAAGTAAACTGTAACCAACAGAGCACTCCGTATTCTGGGAAGTTTGTGTGCATTGGGAATCATATTTTTTAAAATAAAGCCAAGGTAACACTCATTTTACATACAGCACACAGTGAAAATGACATGAATATGACAGTGGGCAAATGCATAAAGCGCAGCATAATTTGAAATCACAAATTTAATGTTTAAAGCATTCAATTTGCACGGAGCGAAAGTCACGCAGAGAACACACGATCATGCAGGTCACATGCACACTTCAGAAGATCTCACAACTGCATTCGACTAAGTTTGCAAGGTCTGTGAAATTACATTTTTTAAAAGATTTGTTTAAATTATGTAAATGCGTATTTGCTGAATGCTGACGGCAAACGAGAAAGTATTATAATGTTTGCCTTTCTATTACTAATAATATAAAAGCAATCGTTATAATACTTTTTGTATACATTTTAATTCCTTTGTTTAACAGTTCTATCGGATTATTAGACAGACTTCTATCCGTATTAGACAAAACTGTTAACAACGACAGCGAACAAGAGGGAGAATGTGAGCGTTGTGTGCTCAGATGCTGCCACTCTCAGCGCCGTCAAAATAAAAATCCCGCCTCGAACGCATCGGCCAACAGAAAAACTTATTGGCCGATGCCGATATTTGAAAAATGCCAAATATTGGCCGATATATTGGCCTTGGCGATATATCGGTCAACCACTAATTGAAACCGAGAGAACTGTGTGGTTCAGTGGTTTGGGCAGTGAATGACTCCTGTACCTGCTCTCTTTGACAGAGCTGTTCATTTCAAACAAAAGCAGCTGAAACAATGAGCAGACTTTCACCTCTCCCAGACATACCTGCCCTTCAGACCCACATCAGTTCAGGGGCCACAGACACACTTTTTTTTTACTTTAAAACTACACCTGTTTGAGTAATGTCTAAATAATTCCCTCTCTCCTCACATGCAAGAAAACGTTTTATTGAGCTGCACAAAAAAAACAAGCATACAGAGTACCAGCGTAGGCTGATTCATAAGCAATTGACTCAATTGATCATTTGACTCACTCACTGAACCACTAATCTTTTCATTTTAGTGATGCCCGACTTGAAAGTTTTATGTATTTAAGGTTCACGATACTGAAACATCTATTATCACTAACTGATTGTACGCAACGTATACACAGCAAAAAAGTTAAGACAAATGTGCACTGCCGTTCAAAATATTTTTAAAAGGAATAGGTGTTCGTTGGAGTTTTCCCTCTTTTCCTTGCTTTCCTTCGCTTTTAAATAGCTTAAAGGGGTCATATGATGCGATTTCAAATTTTCCTTTCTCTTTGGAGTGTTACAAGCTCTTGGTGCATAAAGAAGAAAATAATGTTATTTTTAGCAACATCATATGGCCCCTTTAAAAATGCCTGTGCGCATTTTACTTTCACTTTCAAATAAGCAGCAATTCCGTGTCAATTGCTTGAATGGACAACAACAAAACAGTACAACGACAAACTCACTTATATTAAACATTAGAACTTTTATTAACAAAACAAATAAAAATACACCAAATAAGTAATATAGACGTTTATTAGCAAAACAAATAAGAAAGCTGGAGGCACGGCATACGCCTTGATGTAAAATAAAATAAATTGCACAAAGTTTAAAGGGGTCATTGGATGCCCATTTTCCACAAGTTGATATGATTCTTTAGGGTCTTAATGAAAAGTCTGTAACATAGTTTGGTTAACATTTCTCAATGGTAGTGTAAAAAAAAAACTTTTTTACCCTGTAAAAAACAGCTCTTTTCAGAGCAAGCCATTTTGTAGCAGTTTCCTTTAAATGTTAATGAGCTCTGCTGACCCCCCCCCATCTTCCGAGCCACACTCTGAGGGACTGATTACTTTAGTCGCATTCATTGTGAAACTTGCTAATTAGCACATTATTTGGAAAGGCGATTTGCAAAGATTAATTAAAAAACCCTATACTAACTTCTTCAGTAGGTGAAGCTGCATCACAAATGATTCGCGTGAAGATGGATGCATTTAGGTAGATCGGGGTGCATTCCTGCTAATTAGCACATTATTTGGAAAGGCGATTTGCAAAGATGAATTAAAAAACCCTATACTAACTTCTTCTGTAGGTGAAGCTGCATCACAAATGATTCGCGTGAAGATGGATGCATTTAGGTAGATCGGGGTGCATTCCCTTAAAAAAAAATCGTAATCCACTGCATCTTCAGCGGCTCAGATGTCGGGAGTAAATGACGACTGCTATGTTCATTATTATAATATAAAAAAAAAATCCAAAATCACCTTAGATAAACTGCAAAAGTCAACAGGCTTTTCAAAATCCAAAATCTATTTGCATTGTCAGTCAGCTCGACTCACTGTCCTCATGTGATAAATGAAATCTGATTCCTGCATGCTGGTCTGTGATGCGACTGTCGTTCGACACACTGTGTTGAGCAGCCGCGTTCAGTTTTTAATTCTAGTGTCTGTTCTCTAACTGAACTAAATTATTATATGTTATGTTGTTGGCGGTGCCGTGGTGGGCAAGAGACGTAACCGGTGTTGCGGCTTAACACCAGTAACACCGACTATTGCAGCAAGCCTAGTATTGAAGGTGGAAGAGAGCGCTGAATGAATGTACTCCCCCCACCTACAATTCCTGCCAGTACTGAGACTCGAAACCACAACATTTGGGTTACAATTCCGACTCGTAACCATTAGGCCCCGACTGCCCCTGACTGCCCCTTCAGTCTATCCAGTCATCCAGATTCTCGTACAGTATAACAGCCAGTCACTCACAAGAAAAATAGCCCTAGTTATTGACATCTAATGCGGTTTCTGTGGGGGAAAAATAAGTGCTTCGATAACAAATTGTATTGTGAAAAGTGCTGTGTCTACTAGGTTTTATGGCTGACAACCTGACAAAACCTCAATTTGGTGAAAAATGATTTTGGAGTGAACGTTCTGAGATTTTCTCTTTATGTGTTTTAATTAGTTTCTCAGTTCTCTACTGAAATGCGTAGGAGTGATAATATATTCAGTAGTTGTTCTCAGTGTGTCTGTTCACCTGAGCATCTCATGAGTGGCGCATCACAGCAGTTGTGAGGGACGTTTTTGCTCTCCAGACGCTGTTGCTCATAGAGTTGAAGGGTCAGCTCTGTGTGGGATGGTCTCTCCTCCTCCTCTCTCTCTGCTCAGATGCAGCTGTGATGTCATCAGCATGGGTCAGCGCACTGCATCTGCAGCGTATTAGTGTCAGTGTGTCGTTGTGTGTCCTGGGGGAGGACGGGCCTACATGCCTGCCCACTGCAAGCCCACAGCTTCTTCAGGGTCTGTAGCATTTCAGTGCAGTAAATGCATGCGGTGGTGTAAATCATTATGTGAAAACAAGTTCATCCATGTTTCACTGCAGCACGAGATTCATGTAAGTTTAGATGAGCAGATGAAGTGTTACTTACTGATAAATTGATTTAATAGCTTAGGCTGATTAAGTGGCCAGTATTTTTTCATTTTGATATTGCATCAGCTGATAATTGTGGAAGAAATTATTGAAGAAATTTTAGCAAACGTTAGTAAATTATCTCTTTTGATATATATTTTTTTGCTACATTTCATCCATTTTCTCAACATGAAAGTTAGCCATAGTATCTGACGTTAAATTGCTTTCTATTATGAAATAATTAGTTCATTTTGCATATCTATCTAATGCATCTATCCATATATGACACCAGCAACACTGTCTGTACAGTAGATCTGTTGTTTGGCGCTTTATTAGTGAATATTTAATTATTTTGTGCTGGTTTAAGGTGGTTTAGGATCCACATTGGTCTGTTGTCATGTGGGGTTTGTTGAATGTGTGTTACAGCTAGGGCTGGGCGATAAATCGATAACGATAATCATCGCACGATATAGATTTCCTCGATAAACGATAACAAGAGTTCGATAAATGTTTGATATAATGCGGCAAAGGCGGAACGAAAGAGCGCTAGTCATTTGAAGCGCGCCACTCGGAGCGTTTATCCGCTCGGATCAAAGTTCAAACAGCGGCGCGGCGCAAGGTTCACTAGAGCAGATGCATTCACTCGCTGATGAGTCTCGCTGACGCAGCACTGAACAGCGCTGTGAGATCTAGTGTGAAGCTCTTGAATTCAGTGAGGAACACAAATAACTCTGTTTACACGCAGATGAAACAGCGCGGACAAGCAGCAGAAACACTGTGCGCAACGATACAGTCAGAAGACTTTTTAATCTACAAATCGCCATCATTTACCATGGATTTACTGTAGTAACACTAACAGCACCATGGTATTGTGTCAGAAATGTGGGTATTCGTGTCGAATTTTATTATATTATTAATGTAGACATTATTAAATATATTGAAGGAGGAGTAATGGAACATAATTACAGCATTTTTTTGTGAATAAGCTATAGCGTTTATGGATTTATAAATGTATTTAGACATTTAGGGATGTTCATTTTAACCGGTTAACCGTTAACCAACCGTATAGAATTTTGACCGATTAATACAATCAGTTAAACAGTTTAAAACGTAATTTATTTTAATTTTTTTTTCAGTAATTTATCAAAATATTTTAAAAGATTTGCTGCATGGTTAAAATACGCTACGCGTATAAAAAATGTGTTTTTTTAGAGAAAAAAAAAACATAAGTCGCGTATAAGTCGCATTTTATTATTTCATTCAGAAATAGGCCTAATGCCGAC
>NW_015553581.1:716732-720656 GCF_001515605.1 Sinocyclocheilus anshuiensis
TCATTACACCAAATACACAAAATAATGTTCTTTTTAGCAACATCATATGACCCCTTTAACACTATCATGTTTTTTAAATGGCTCTCTCTCTACTTGATTCTGATTGGTCAAGTCACGCAATTCCGAGGTGTGCTATATTACCCTATAACAACCGTCGTCATTAGCAATGCCGAATAACATAATGCTCATAATGGGTATTTGAGGCTGGCGATTCTTTCACATCTCTCATATCACACTGCTGTGCTCTCTGTCTTTTCATTCAAATGCAACTTCTATCATCTTGCGCTAGGGCTGGGCGATAAATCGATAACGATAATTATCGCACGATATAGATTTCCTAGATAAACGATAACAAGAGTTTGATAAATGTTTGATATAATGCGGCAAAGGCGGAACGAAAGAGCGCTAGTCATTTGAAGCGCGCCACTCGGAGCGTTTATCCGCTCGGATCAAAGTTCAAACAGCGGCGCGGCGCAAGGTTCACTAGAGCAGATGCATTCACTCGCTGATGAGTCTCGCTGACGCAGCACTGAACAGCGCTGTGAGATCTAGTGTGAAGCTCTTGAATTCAGTGAGGAACACAAATAACTCTGTTTACACGCAGATGAAACAGCGCGGACAAGCAGCAGAAACACTGTGCGCAACGATACAGTCAGAAGACTTTTTAATCTACAAATCGCCATCATTTACCATAGATTTACTCCAGTAACACTAACAGCACCATGGTATTGTGTCAGAAATGTGGGTATTCGTATTGAATTTCATTATTAATGTAGACATGTATTAAATGTATTAAAGGAGCATTTTTACTAAATGTATTTAGATTACTGTTTTTCATACAAATTCCTAGAAACCCTATAGTCAGAAATGTGGGTATTCGTGTCGAATTTTATTATATTATTAATGTAGACATTATTAAATATATTGAAGGAGGAGTAATGGAACATAATTACAGCATTTTTTTGTGAATAAGCTATAGCGTTTATGGATTTATAAATGTATTTAGACATTTAGGGATGTTCATTTTAACCGGTTAACCGTTAACCAACCGTATAGAATTTTGACCGATTAATACAATCAGTTAAACAGTTTAAAACGTAATTTATTTTAATTTTTTTTTCAGTAATTTATCAAAATATTTTAAAAGATTTGCTGCATGGTTAAAATACGCTACGCGTATAAAAAATGTGTTTTTTTAGAGAAAAAAAAAACATAAGTCGCGTATAAGTCGCATTTTATTATTTCATTCAGAAATAGGCCTAATGCCGACGCGAAATGTTTATAAGCATTGTAATAAACACTGTAAACATAGCTAGGCTATTTTAGTTATTGTTTAACTCATAAGCGCTGCATTTCTGTTGCATGTGAGAAACCTCAAACGGCAAACGAAACTGAAAGCATAACGAAACCGCGTGACTCGGTCTTACTGTTTATTGTTGTTATGCTTTTTTATTAAGAATAACAATGAATCAATCTTTTGTTTTAGTCTTAAAAAGATGAAAGGTGTGTAGATGTATGTAAGCTGACCTTTTTCTTTATTTAAAAGCTGAAATGTGAGGTTTACCATTTATGAAACCTTTTCAAAGCTTTATTTGAACATTTACATTAGATATTTGAACATGCTATTAGATAAAATGTTGTCAGTCAAGTTGTCATTTAAAATCTGGACATCATTGGCAATGTTATTGTTTTAGTTATGCAAACAAAAACTCATTTTATTTGTTGTTTGTTGATTTGAAATGTAAAACTTGGTGAAATGATTTGTGTGTCAGTACTTTTTGAACATTTCCAGCACATTTTAACAATACCGTAATAATACTGATAACCGTGATTATTTTGGTCACTATAATCGTGATAAGAAATTTTCATACCGTTACATCCCTAATTTGTGTACATTCACAATAAAAACAAATCTTTGTGCTTTTGTAAAATAAGCCTAAAGAAAAAAAGGATGCCGCTTTCTGCCGTCTGGTTTCCTTTCGCGCAGCACAAAAATGAACCGAAACTCTGCATACTAGGCTACTTGTTACAGTTTTTCTTTCATTTTCTTAATTTATTATTTAAGTAAAGATATATTTCTCGTATAGGCCTATTTATTCGTTATATATATATAGCCTAGCTTTATTATGTTTTTCTGCTCAGTTTTCCTCCGCTCGCAGAAGCGCAGCAGGTGCGTGACCATGTGAATCCTCATGTTCTGGATTATTAAATTTAAAAAAATCTGCCATTAAACTTGAAAGAAATAAAAAATTTACATTTATTGTGGTAATTATCGATATCGACTGATATGAAAAAAAATATCAAGATCATTTTTTGGCCATATTGCCCAGCCCTAGTTACAGCGGTTTGCTATCTATAATAGCACAGTCAAAAGTATGTGAGAGGTGACAGTTCCCTCCTGGTACTGTCCTGGGACAAAGACAGGAATTGTGTACACACACGTACACTTTCTCTCTGTCAGCCTGGGGATCAAAGCCCGGGTCATGTGACTGTGCAGCTTGATGTCACTGAAGAACGTCTCAGGTTACTTATGTAACCATGGTTCCCTGAGTAGGGAACGAGACACTGCGTCCTCTAGGGGTCGCTATGGGGAACGCCTCATCGTGACCCGTGTCTGAAGCATACATTGAAAAAACACCAACTCGTTGGACAGCGACAGCCATGACGTCACTACCGGTGCAACTATAGTATAAATGGGCGCCGGGAGCACACATCATGCACTTCTTCGTCTGAAGCTTGAAGCTGCGGACGCAGCATGGCAAGAAACCTAGAGGACGCAGTGTCTCGTTCCCTGGACGCAGTTCGAAGTTCCCATGAAAGGGAACTGCTTAGATCCTGACATTTTCAACACCAGAGGTGTCGCTAGACCCTTTTAACTGGGGCACGAGCCCCAATGAAATACTGATACATCTTTGTCTGAAGGTGGAGATTTTCTTGTATACCAACCTGTGAATCATTTTCCCTTATAGAATTTCAGCAGTTATCTCTTGTGTTTTCTGCTCTTTAGAATCAGAACTAGTGATTCCAGATTTGTAAATGAATGATTGTTTGATCTAATTGATTAAATGGTTATGCAATAAGGTCTGAAATTATTCGTGATTCAGTTTGATTCATCCAGACACTGAACTCACGTACTGAATCCCAGGGGTTTTTCACACTGTAACAGGAAACTTTATAGACCGAAAACAGAAAGGGTTGGATGAGGTGGATATTTACCTATATCCATTGTAAGAAACGAAACTTGCAAACCGCTTGTCAGTGAAGACAGTAGCTTGTGAACGACTCATTTTATCCATTTGATTTGGCAAGGACCCAGTTTGATTCTGATTTGGTTTAGTTGAGCATTGATTCAGTAAAGAATATTTTAGTTAGTTGCAGTGTCAATTTTGCTTTGACAAAGTCATTTGGGCTGATTATAAGTTAAATCTGAGCAAGAGCGAGATTTTTCCACTACATTCTGCAGCTAGGAACTACCCGTTACATAACATTTAGGATTGCACAGCATAGATTTACGTATCTTGGAGTTTCCATCATGGATAAATTTAAAGAGCTCTTTAAATTTAACTTTGCTCATTCGCTACTCCAAATGGAGAAAGATTTAGAGTGCTGGTTACTGCTTCCCCTGTCTTTGGCTGGGAGAATCAATTCGGTGAAAGGGGTCATATGATACAATTTCAAGTTTTCCTTTCTCTTTGGAGTGTTACAAGCTGATTGTGCATAGATAAGATCCCTGAAGTTGCAAAGACTAAAGTCTCAAAACCAAAGAGATATTCTTTGTGTGTGTGTGTGTGTGTGAGAGAGAGAGACAGCGTCACATCCCAGTAGAGTCAGCTGTCTTAACCGCTGCTCGTGTACTGCATCATTACTGTGTCTGTTCCCCTTTCGGGCTTGAACTGATGGTAAAACTAATGACATTATTTACTG
>NW_015553581.1:720941-725979 GCF_001515605.1 Sinocyclocheilus anshuiensis
GTTTTTTGAACATTAAAGCATGTCAACATATTCTGTTACACCAAATACACAAAATAATGATCTTTAAAAAAGCATCACATGACCCCTTTAAAATGAATATCCTCCCAAAATGTTCTTATTCTTTTCAGTGGTGACTTACGCTGTGACTTTGGTTACGGTGTGACAACATTGGTTCGAGCACATCATTCTGCACCCTAGATGTGCATAAGAGCTTTGTGCCGCTCTTTTTGAAGCGTTTCACATTTCTATCTTATTCTCATGAATGTATTTTGTAAGAATACAAATAGTTAACAGAATAAACGTTTGAATTGTATAATGTGCACCAAAGATTTTTTTCAAGATATTGTTTCTGCTGCTAAATTATACAGTCAGCTAGTTTAATTTCATAGCTTATATATTTTTTATTCAAATGTAGTTTTTCTCTGTAATGAGGAAGTGAGTATTTAGTGGATTATGTTTAACAAAGGGTTTTAAAAAAGAGTGACCATTAGTTCCACAAACACAGTATTGATATTCTGTAGTGGTGTAAAAAATAAAATAAAATAAATAAATAGCGCTGGTGTTGGATCGGTATTGGCCAATTCTTAGAATTTGGAATTCTCTATGTAATCTTACACTGCAAAATAATAACTCAAAAAAGATTAAAAGATAACATCATAATTATTTACTGAACCCTTAAATTAATCACAATTATATAATGAAAGCCATAAAAAACATACAATTAATTGTGATAATCGACATAATCGTCATAATCGCCAAAGTCCTAAAACAGACAATTAATCGCAATAACCGTGACTATTTTTTGACAATTAATCATCAGCCAAATTTCATAATCGTGACCGCTCTAAGTTAGAGTGTTTTTAGCTTATTTATGTTCATATAAAATATGACATGCAGTTGCTTCAAACAATGGTACAAACATCATTCAATGTCAATTGTGATAATCGTAATTAATAATCAAGGGAATAATCGACAATTATGATTTTTGTCATGTCATTTGTATCTTGCAGCCCTACTATATTTATTAGCCTAGTATCATTGTGGGTTTTGGTTCTTTTGCTGTTTTAGGCTGTAATTTGGCGAAGTGATATGGAGATGTAATGTGGTCAAGACCTGCCTGGAACTACTTTAGCCGTGCATTTCCCTGAAAATAATTGCTCACCTTAGAACGGTCGTCAGCCAATCAGATTCAAGCATTCAACAGCCCCGTAGTATAAGACTGCCTTAAATGGCTGAACAGATTTAATGGCGCACTGATTATTGCTCTTTTATTTCTCCATCAGTCTCCAGACAAGTACGCCGCTCTAGAGGAAACCAAGAACTACACCACTCAGTCCCTGGCCAGCGTGGCCTACCTGATCAACACACTCGCCAACAATGTGCTCCAAATGCTCGACATCCAGGCGTCCCAGCTGCGCCGAATGGAGTCCTCCATCAACCACATATCTCAGGTAACCTAGCAACACACCACACCTCCCCATACAATGTCACACTCTCTGGGCTATATTTACTGAAAGATGACTGACAGCTCGAAGAGTTTGCTAGGAGGTGACAAGTAAATGACTGTGACATAGTTAGGTAAAAGGTAGATTATAAGAAGCTTGATTATAAGTGGTTCTGACACTAATATTAGTGTAGAAATCTGTATTACTTTAATCAAACATTATGCCCTCATGAACGGTCACACATGAAAAGTACAGTTACCCAAGATTGTATTTTATTTTTTAAATTATTCAGAACTTTGGTTGGCTGATCAGACAGGATCCTTGTCCAGCCAGTTTTCGAGTCAGTCGATCTCATTGATTCTGTAATTAAACATCTTGCCACAGAGTCACAGTCTGTAATGACCTGTAATTCAGATGCAGCGTAACCACAGGGGTCTGGTGCGACTGCTGGAGTGTTTTGTGCTAGCCAAAGATATTTGCAAATGTTAGTCACACATACTCATTTGTGTGTTGCCTTATGTCCCTGCCTTCTCTCTTTTCCTCAGTCACCACTTCTCTCTCTTTCTCTCTGCCTCTCCTCTACCAGTCGCGGGAAATTCCTCCCTGTGGCGTCACATCTGGACTGTTGCATTACACAAAGCTCTGAGCTGAACTATTCAGAGTACCACAGTAAACTGGACAAGGGACCACACACATGCACCTCAAATATAGATTTAAAAAACCTCACCCTTGTGATGCTATTTAATTTTTTTCCTTTACTTTTATTGACCAAACTTGCATTATATTGATCAGAATATAATATTACAAAAGATTTCTTTCAAATAAATGATGTTCTTTTGAATTTTCTTTTCATTAAAGTATCCTATAATTGTGTCATGGTTTCCACAAAAATATTAAGCAGCAAAATTGCTTTCAACACTGATATTAATAATAAATGTTTCTTGAGCAGCAAATCAGCATATTAGAATGATTTCTGAAGAATCATGTGACTCTTGAAGACTTGAGTAATGAGTTTATCTTTGTCATTACAGGAATAAATTACATTTTAAAATATATTCAAGCAGAAAATAGTTATTTTAAATTGTAATAATTTTCACTATTACTTTTTTCGCTGTATTTTATATATGGATATGGAATGAAAGATATAGAATGTACTTCATGTTAGCTTGCTTATCTTGCTCAAGAGCAATCTGTGTAAGTCCACAAGTCACACTAACAAGAAACTATGCTTCTAACCTATAGCTGTAGTTCCAACCACACAGCTTTGCAGTGCAATTTGCAGATGTTTGTTGGAACTGTGTTTTTGGGAAACGCTGAATCGTTGAACTATGTTGCTAATGACGGAACTTGCGACCATAGTTTGCCAGCGATGCTTCTGGGAAACACGGCCCAGGTCAACAGCAGCTGCCTATTTCTCCATAATGAATGATTTCTCTCTTCCAGTTTTCATTGTTTTTTTGTTTTTGTCTCCATATCTCTGATCTGTCTTCTCTCCACTGCCCTCATCTGTGGACCCAGTTGTTGTTCTGGACTCGATTCCTATTTACCATATCACTGTCACTTAATACTGAAAATCATTTAGCTGTGTTTGAGAAGCCAGCAGCAGAGGCTTATCCCCTCTGTGCTTCCTCTGTTATTTTTTATTTAACAGCTGTCAACAGCATGGGCTCTAAAGCGATTAAACACAGCGGCACAACATCTAATGCAGCTCTTCTCGTGAAGTGGTTTTGACACGATCCTCTCCCAAATTGCCGTGTGAAATGAAACAGAACTCCACCGACAGGGATTTCAGACCTCTCACAACTACACGCTTTAATAATCCAATCCAATCCAATGTTCCAATGTTTTGGAACCCGTTTCCACAGATAATAGAGGCCATCGTTTTTTTTCTCAAGATTTCTTTCTCCAATGAAGTTAGTAAATTCTTGCTATTGTAGCTTTAAGACTTCTGTACGTAAATGTCCTATATTATAATTGGCTATCATGGATACAAATATGGTTTTAATTCTAAATGACCCAGTTTAGTTTTAGTACATCTCGGAATTTCTTCAGACTTTTAAAACTTTTTTTTTTTGTTCTTTCACTTCTCCAATCCAGACGGTGGACATCCACAAAGAAAAAGTGGCGAGGCGGGAGATCGGCATCCTCACAACCAATAAGAACACCTCACGCACGCATAAAATCATTGCTCCAGCCAATCCCGAGAGGCCAGTGCGGTTTATTCGCAAACCTATCGATTACAGCACGCTGGACGATATCGGTCACGGTGTGAAGGTAGGACACAGGCTCACCTCAGGGGGAATGATTTCTCAGACTAACATGTTTGTTTTGAACTAACAAATGCCAGAATCTGACGTGGGTTTTCTTGGTGTCTGAGATGTCACTAACCTCTCTGTGCTTCCTCTCACTTCTGTTCTCTGCTTCGCTCTTGGTTTAAGTGGTTGCTTAGGTTCAAGGTAAGGGTCTTTACAGCTATCTTATGATCAGGTGACATGAATGGAGAAGGAATAAGGTTTGATTCCTTAGTTCATATGATCTAAATATGGACTGAGAATACTGATATTCTGTATTTGGTTCATTCTAGGTTTAAAGGCTTGTCAGTTTTTACAAAAACGCTATTTGGAGACTCAGAAATTTCTTATATAGACGCATTAATGACTGAGGAATCGAAATGGAGCAAATAATATTTTAGTTTGATTTTGCAAATTAGGATTTGAACACCGTTTTGGAAATCATCCCTGTTTCTTCTTTCATCCTTTCTATATCACATTTGCATTTTTATCATTGTTGCATGTTGCTCAGGAGTAGGTGTGTGTGTGTGTCTGTGTGTGTGTGTGTGTGTGTGTGTGTGTGAGAGAGAGATTGTTCTGTTTGTTTGGTCTTTTCTTTGTTTTCTTTAAAAAAACTAAATGAGATAAAACACTTTTTCACAGTCTTTCTCTCTGTGGCTCTACATTTTATGTGGCTGTTCTAGCCTATTGTCGACTTAGATACTGTTTTCCTCCTCTTCCATGCAATTGAGATGTTTTTGTTAACAGCTAAAGGCTGTTTTTGATATTGTTGATTTTGCTGTTATTGTCATAGGTCAACACCCAGAACATGAAGATGGGCAGCCTTCTTCGCACCACACCTCCAACACAGAAACCACCCAGCCCCCCAATGCCAGGCAAAGGCACCATAGGGTATGTATATGGGCTTTATAGCTCTAGGGGTCACGAATGAGAGAATTGAGACTGAGATTGTGGCAGTGGATGACTCATTTTGTGAGTTTTTGCTTATAATACTTACATCTCCGAGGTTCTTCATTGAGCAGCACAAAATCTTTTGATTTAAAGGGGTCATATGATGCTGCTAAAAAGAACATTATTTTGTGTATTTGGTGTAATGAAATGTGTTTATGCGGTTTAAGGTAAAAAAAACGCATTATTTTCCACATACTGTACATTATTGTTTCTCCTCTATGCCCCGCCTTTTTGAAACGCGTCGATTTTTACAAAGCTCATCGTTCTGAAAAAAAGAGGGGTGCTGTGATTGGCCAGCTATCCAGTGCGTTGTGATTGGCCGAATACCTCAAGCGTGTGACGGAAATGTTA
>NW_015553581.1:726081-741475 GCF_001515605.1 Sinocyclocheilus anshuiensis
ATTTTTACAAAGCTCATCGTTCTGAAAAAGCGAGGTGTGCTCTGATTGGCCAGTTATCCAATGCGTTGTGATTGGCGGAATATCTCAGGCGTGTGACGGAAATGTTACGCCCCTCACCATACTGTGATGATGCCCTGTCCGGCCGGAGCAACGAGACAAAAACATGAAAACCCATTACAAACGAGGCATTTGTTGCATCCAGTGGGGACATAATTACTGATTATAATGACTTATACTGTCGTTTTACGCGTTGCGTTGCATTGCGCCGCGTAAACATAAAACCATGTCTGCATTTGTGATCAGAGAAATGACAAACAACAAGTGCTATTCTACACTGCCCAAAACTCGCGTTTGAATCATCAGTGGCAAATCCTTTAAATGAAAACGTACTTACGTGAGTCAGAACTGCCGGCATTTTAGTCTAACGTTACTCTCCTAGGATCAGTAAACAGTCCTCCATAAAATGTGCTGGCAATCCACAGCACTAAGTTGATGTATTTCCTCAGCGACCAGCACAGATCAGCTCTAGGCATGACGAAGCGGATATCGTCCTCTTTTGTAAGACCAAACAAAGTAGTTTCGCTTTCACAACGAAGCACACAGCGTCTTCACGACATGGCAGCAGCGGCAACAATACTACGGCGAGAATAAAAGTTACGCCTTCTTTCTTTGCATGAACATTTGGGCGGCGTTATGCAAATCTTCCCACATAGTGAGGTAGATATGTGGGGGCGTGTTCGAACGAGCCGTTTTAGGTAGGCGTGGCTGACTCTTAACTTTTATAAAGAATATCTCTTTGGATTTGAGACTTTAGTCTTTGCAAATTTACAGATCTTCTTTATGCACCAAGAGCTTGTAACACTCCAAAGAGAAAGGAAAAAATTAAATTGCATCATATGATCCCTTTAAATTTATTCAGCAGTGTTTTTATGATAAATGAAATGAATGACAAGTTCTAATATGCAGTACCAGTCAAATGTGTCGACACGCCTACTAATTCGTCATTATTCCATTATGTAGATCATTGTGTCAAACATTTGACTGGTACTTTGACACTTTCAACTTGTCCGATAATTTAAAAGAGTGTTTTTTATGATAATGTTTCTACAGCAACATCAGTGAGGTTTTCATTTCCTAGTAAAAGCCTGTTTTTCAGTGTAGGTCATGCACAGCGTGATGTGACTCAGGGGCACATGTGTGGGTCATGTCTTTATTCCTCGGAGAATTCAGCCTCAGCCGCACAGATGACATTATCCATTACATCCCTTGTTTCCCTTTATGCCATTGAAGAGCCTGATTTATATTTGGGTCAGAAAAATTTGGGTCAGTGTTTTAAATATGCATCAAAAATTGTGAAAGCGTGAAACTGTGATTATGAAAGATCTGATATGCTTAATTTTTTAAAGCATGTTCATTATTAAGACGGGGCTTGATGTTTTGAGCACTGAGGACAGAGGGTGTGTCCTGCCCTGTTTTCTGAGCACTGGCTGTGAAGATTGGCTCTCTTTTGGTTTCCTGTGTCGCCCCATGATAGCTGGTCATTGCAGGCCAGATTGTGTGTTGCTTAATGGACAGGTCAGCAACACAGCTAAAGCTCATTCCCTCATGAAATGCATATGCAAGTGAAGTGAAGGGAAGTTGTAAATCTGTACATATCTGGTAAAACTGTTGGGTGAATCTCACAAACCTGCCAAGAACTGGTCAATAGTTTCATTTTTTTTTTAAAAAGCCTTTTTTTTCTGGACAATTAAGATTTTCTTTTTGACATTTATTTTCATGACAATTAAGCAGATTTCTATGTGAATTCTCATCATTGTACTGTGGAAAAGAGTAGTATTTTTGTCCTTTAATTTATGCTTATTTTATAAAAGTACAGTAATTCGTTTACTGTAATATGGTAAAAATATGTATTACAGTTGTGGAAATATGATTGGGCACACATTATGGTAATGAGAGTCTGGGGTTGAAATGTCACTGGCAAAATAGCATGATTTTATTTCAGCAAAATGTATTTATTAATGTGAGCTGGTTTTTTTGTTGAGAGATACATTGTGTGGCTGTTTAGGAGACACAAATTAAGAGAAAAGCAAGGTTGAGTACTTTTTAGGGATGCACCGATCCGATACTGAGTATCTATATCGGCTCTGATACTGCCATTTTCTGCCAGATCGGGTATTGGTCAGACAAGACCGATCCAAATCGGATACTGTGCATATACTGTTATTGTTAAGCCCCACAAAAGGCACAAAAACATTATAAAGCACCATAAAGTTTTCGTGCACTATATTCCAAGTGTTCTGAAGCCGTTCCATAGTTTAATGTGAGGTGCAGACATAGCCGTGGGAACGTATTTTGAGCAGGGGGGCTGGTGTGATGCATAGCCAACGTATTTTGAGCAGGGGGGGCTGAGAAATAAAAGTCTTGCGAGACACTATGATCCAAAAGCGCACCTTTTGTTAATAAAAGTTTAATTTCTTCGTTTAATATAAGCGAGTTGTCTTTATTGTTGCTGTTTTCATTAAATATAGCCTAAATAAATAAATAAATAAATAAAACAATGAACCACAAACTAAGCATTTGTTAACCTACACTTATTCACTTATTTTTTCCCCACTATATAATGTTTTTTTCTCTTAATGTTCAGGTTTTATTAAATTATTGTGCATTCATCATTTTTCTAGAGTACCTTTTGCTGCTGAATTATCCACTAACCTAGTTTATAATAGTATTTTTTTGTCATAGATTATGATTTTATATTTTTTTCACTTGTTATTTTTCTGTATTATGAAGTTAAGTATATTTAGTAATCAACACACAGAGAGGTATAAAAGTTCTACATTGATTTAAAAAAAAAAAAACTGCTAGTATCGTATCAGTTTCGACCAATTTTGAAAATTACATTTCATGCAGTGTGAATGTAAACAGTCTGCAAAGTTGTAAAGCTGAAAGTGCATTGTCTCTCAAAAGAAAGATTCGACTCTGAACCGCTGAAACGAGTCGTTTTAAATTCGAATCCTATTCCGCGAATTTCACACGTCACAAATTCTTACATTGTCTACGTTCTGCGTGGAAATCCCGCGGAAACAAACTTCAAACGCTGTAGCTGGTTCGTGTGGATAACGTAATGTCAAGAAGACACTGTGCTCTTCGCTGTGAAAGTGAATTTGTTTAATTTTCACTTCCAAAGGATGAGGCTGTGAAGAATCAGTGGTTAAAATTCATCTTTACTAAGAGACCACAGCAGTATAATCACAATTGTTTGCTGTGTTCCCGTCATTTCACTGATGACTGCATCTCCAATCTCCGCGAGTTCAATGCGGGATTTGTAAACTGGTTGTCTTTGAAATGTGAGTCAGTGCCCAGTTTGTTTGGACCAGCTTGCTCCTCCAATTCGCAACCTGTAAGTATGATTAATAGTGATGGAAAGTTCGTATCATTTTACTGACTCGGATCTTTGAATCTTGTTCAGCAAAATGAACAAATCATTTTTCAAGTTATTTCGTTAATTTCAGCAGAATATAATTAAAATGTTACATGTTAATATCCAAATTCCTAAATCCAAAATCTATTTACGCAATTCATCTTTACTAGGATACCACAGCAGTATAATCAGTGTGTTCTCGTCATTTCACTGACGACTGCTTCTCTAATCTCTGTGAGTTCAATGCGGGATTCGTAAACTGGTTGTCTTTGAAAGATGGGTCAGTGACCAGTTTGTTAACTCATGTTATAGTTCTGCTAATCAGCTGTGGGCCGGCTATTGTCTAGAAATGTGTCGATTAATATAGAATGTCTGTTGTACTTGGAGTCATGATTACAGATGGAGCAATACGTTGGTTTGCAAACTGCAGTGCTTTATCAGTACTCTGTCTGTGTTCGGCTAACGCATATTACTTTTGGTCTTTACTACCAAGATGTGGGTCCGGTTTGCTAACATAAGTGTAAAACAACTTTTTCCCCTCTGATTCTTTCTTTTTAGAACAAAGTGGAGCACTATCATTATTATAATAGGATGTATTATTGTTAAGCTGTATTCCAGTACTGGTGATGGGCATTCCTTTTCCGACATGCGCTGTGTGCAGTAGACCAATCACAACAGACTGGGTCATCTGACCAATAAGAGCACAGTAGCCTCACGCGAAGGAGGGGTTTAGAAAGATGAATCTTCGAATGAATCTTTTGAGAGTCATTGAGAAATAACGTAAAATTCAATGCATATTATAAGAAAATGAAAGTGTTTTTTTTACCTTGCATGTACGTTAAATTGGCAGCCCTCGTTTTTAAAAGAATCTTACATATGCAGTAGGGGTATAACAATATGTTGTACATTTATGAGCTTCCATGTATTATTATTAATACATTCAAAATAAAATACATTATTTAAAAAAAAATTCAATATTTAAAAGTTAAATACATGTAATCAGTGCAAGCTATTGTGTCTAAGATAATTCTGTATTTTTAGCTGTGCAGTATGGGGGGAGATGGGGGTGCATGGGGAAAAGGACCAAGCCCAATATAATAATCCACCACTGAAATAATACCAAATTTAGTATTTTACTGAACAATACTTTTTAACTGTTTACCATGTGTTGAAAGTAATAATTTCTAAAAACATACTTTTTTAACTATTTTGGTATTAAATCACGAGATCAGTATTGTATACGTGACATGAACTTGAGTGTATTGTTACACCCCTAACATACACTTCAGTTTGCATATGTAAATGCAAAACAGTCCAGTTGTATGATATATTAAAGGCAGGCTGATTGCATTGTCATTTTTCTATACAGGTGCATTCCTATGTCTGTATGTGTCTGTCTATCTGAGAATATTAGGAGTGAAAATTCCATCACTGTTTCTTTCTCACAGTAAACCATTCATTTACCTCTTGCGCTGTCTGCATGGATCCATGAGCTTGCATGGCCTTCCCGTCTAAAGGAATCCTGGTCTATGTGCCTCCTGTTCATTTCTCTACTCTGTTTCAGATGCACCTCCCCCACCTCCCCCTTCATCGGCTAACGCATATTACTTTTGGTCTTTACTACCAAGATGTGGGTCCGGTTTGCTAACATAAGTGTAAAACAACTTTTTCCCCTCTGATTCTTTCCTTTTAGAACAAAGTGGAGCACTATCATTATTATAATAGGATGTATTATTGTTAAGCTGTATTCCAGTACTGGTGATGGGCATTCCTTTTCCGACATGCGCTGTGTGCAGTAGACCAATCACAACAGACTGGGTCATCTGACCAATAAGAGCACAGTAGCCTCACGCGAAGGAGGGGTTTAGAAAGATGAATCTTCGAATGAATCTTTTGAGAGTCATTGAGAAATAACGTAAAATTCAATGCATATTATAAGAAAATGAAAGTGTTTTTTTTACCTTGCATGTACGTTAAATTGGCAGCCCTCGTTTTTAAAAGAATCTTACATATGCAGTAGGGGTATAACAATATGTTGTACATTTATGAGCTTCCATGTATTATTATTAATACATTCAAAATAAAATACATTATTTAAAAAAAAATTCAATATTTAAAAGTTAAATACATGTAATCAGTGCAAGCTATTGTGTCTAAGATAATTCTGTATTTTTAGCTGTGCAGTATGGGGGGAGATGGGGGTGCATGGGGAAAAGGACCAAGCCCAATATAATAATCCACCACTGAAATAATACCAAATTTAGTATTTTACTGAACAATACTTTTTAACTGTTTACCATGTGTTGAAAGTAATAATTTCTAAAAACATACTTTTTTAACTATTTTGGTATTAAATCACGAGATCAGTATTGTATACGTGACATGAACTTGAGTGTATTGTTACACCCCTAACATACACTTCAGTTTGCATATGTAAATGCAAAACAGTCCAGTTGTATGATATATTAAAGGCAGGCTGATTGCATTGTCATTTTTCTATACAGGTGCATTCCTATGTCTATGTGTCTGTCTATCTGAGAATATTAGGAGTGAAAATTCCATCACTGTTTCTTTCTCACAGTAAACCATTCATTTACCTCTTGCGCTGTCTGCATGGATCCATGAGCTTGCATGGCCTTCCCGTCTAAAGGAATCCTGGTCTATGTGCCTCCTGTTCATTTCTCTACTCTGTTTCAGATGCACCTCCCCCACCTCCCCCTTCAGAAGAGGCGGTGTTTGAGGAAACACAAAACCCAGTTCCACCTCCAGAAGACTATGAGCAAGAGGAGTCTTCTGTGGTGGAGTACAGTGACCCTTATGCTGAAGAAGACCCACCCTGGGCTCCACAAACTTACCTGGAGAAGGGTACACTGAACATATTTTAAAGACTTTGGTTAGATTCAGCACACGTTGTTATTGAGGTTGGCTAGCTACGGCATACCAACATAGTTCACACTGATGTTCATCAGGCCATTTTAATGTGCTCATTGTGACGTCAGTACCATGATGATTTGTGAATGGCCTGTTTTTGCAGCTTGAGGTGGGTGTTAAATCAATGACACTGACACTACCAGAATTACAAGCATTTTTCGGACACTAATTGTTTTTCTTGGGGACATAAGGTGTTTTCAACATTTACAAGAGCTAGTCTGTGATTTTACTGCTGTCCCAATCCAGAATGTCTCTGAGTTTTCAAGAAGGCGGCAATCCAAAAGTTGGTTTGTATATCCTATTTGACCACTACCAAGTACCATGTGATAACTGCTGCACTTCACTGTAAAGTGCACGCTTTTTAAAAATGGACAATTTTATTAATAAAATTCTGTAAACTCTTTACAAGAATAATGTCATGTCACTGCTCCACTACAGCCAGTGGGAGCTGTTAGAAGAAAAAGAAAAGAAAGTAATGTAAACTTTTAAAATGGACCATTATTATGGTATCAAATAAAGTTTAAAAATCAGGTCTTGCACAACTAATTTTACTAGTCGATCAAGTAGCTTATTATAAGTTTATTTTCCTTGTGTAAATAAAAGTTTGCATCAACTTGATTCTGCTAATTTCCACATTTTTTAAATGATATCCATCAATTTGAGAGATAAAATGCGAGACAAAAGCCATTTAAACTATATTGTGTCAATTTTCCTATTTTTAAATAAGGTATTTAAATAATAAATAGGGTATAATTTTCCTATTTTTAAATTAAATATATACATTTATTCATTGTCCAAGCAATAACAGACAGCTGCTTACAGCTGACAGTCATGAAACTGACCATGTGTTCCTGGGTTCGTAGGAACACAGAACTCAATCCTCGACCATGAATAAATCATCCAAAAGTTTTATGACTGAGGTGCAATACAAATTTATTGTTACAGATGTCCCCATGTGAAACAATTACTGTCCAAATAGGACTTCATTCATAGCTGAAAGAATCGTCAAATTAGCACAAAAATTTAATAGAAACACAACTGTGAATGATTGGTGCTCAAATTTCCACATGGGCTTAGTCGTTAGTAACTTGGCTGTCTCTTTGTTTTTCCTGCTTTCAGTGGTAGCAATCTATGACTACATGCGAGACAAGGAAGATGAATTGTCTTTCCAGGAGGGAGACATCATCTATGTCATTAAAAAGAATGATGATGGCTGGTATGAAGGTGTGATGAGTGGCACTACAGGACTCTTCCCTGGAAACTATGTGGAGTCCATCATGCACTACACGGCGTGAGAGTCTTCTGTCTCTCCCCAACCCTCAACAACCACCAGCGCTAATCTTACACTGCAGAAGAGTGCATGTGTGCATACAAACCATGCTAATAACAGGCCGTGAGACTTAAGACACGAGTGGTGTGACTGAAAAGAGGAAGCGATATGAAGCTGAACATCCAGATGATGCAGAGCAGACTTTTGCAACAAGGACTGAGAAAACACTATTAGAGATTAAGATTATATTAATAAAAGCCAATAATATGTTTACTGTTACCTTGAATGAAGGATACAGAGTTTGAAGTACAGTATATGCATAAGCTAGATTTAGACTGGGAACATTGTTTTTATTTTTCCATATTTCATAACCTTTGCTCATTCCACAGCATTGCTGACTGATGTCTCTGAAATAGATGTATTTTTTGAACTGCCTGAGGTGGGTTCAGGGTGTGTTTTACAGTGAGGTCACGTTCAAAAAGGGAATTAATTACAAGCATATTTTGAGGAACAAGGAAAGTATGGAACTGAATGGAAAGAGTGAATATAGAGAAGTAGCTTTCTATTTATTACATGTGACAGCTCAAGGCTTTTTAATTTGTGTCTGTGTAAAGTGTTTTGATTGTTTAAGTAATTGTATGATTTATTCTCTCCCACCTAATTAAAATCTGTTTCAGCCGGATTTATGAAATAGGAAATATTTGCACAAACATGCAAGTATAATTGGTGTCTGCACAGGGTCAGACTCGTTTACACAAAGGTCTCACCTTGGTTTTACTTTTTTATCATTAAATATATTTAATATGTTTATGAACATTTTTCCCCATGAGAAACCATCAGCCTCGACACATGCAGTACTAGACGCATCTAATAACCTCGTGAACTTTTAAACACTTTTTTTTTCTCGTTTGTTTTACATATAAATATGGTGTTGTGATGCTAACCAATTGGTAAATATTTGATAAGTGTATGTAGTGCTTCATAGACTGCATGCTTAATAAAAACTCATTTACATTTAATTTTTCTTTTTTTTTTCCACTTTTGCATTTTAATTCTAGGGTACCCACAATCATGGAAAACCTGAAATATATGGAAATGTTAAACTAGTGATTTCCAGTCTTGAAAAAGTTATTGCAATGACTAACATTTCCTACAGTTGTTCTAAAATATTTCATCAGCTAAAACCGCAGATATGCCTGCGTGAAACATAATTCTGGTTGTGGGACATTTTGAGACATTTACACAATAATATAGTTTGTCTATTCATTCATTTGTTGGCACCTGACATTGAAAAAATCATCTAATAATCGTGATCAACTATAAAGGTCACAAAAAACAAAAGTCATATAAATTGACGGGGAAAAAAAGTGTTAGAACCCCATATTTTAATTAGGTCCTCATCACGTTTTTGTTCTTGATGACCTCTTATACCCAGTTTAAGACATTCCTGTGACATGGACCGTATTAATTTGGGTGCTCTTGAAATGTTTATGCTACTAAATATATTGTGCCATTTTGTAGTATTATTGAAATGTGTATAAGCTACTATTTGACAATCATGGATGTTTCTCTCCAGCTACTAAAAGAGTTTTCCATTTTGCAGGTCCTAAAATCAGCAAGACTTCAGTGTGTCTCCATTGTGAAATTTAATTTGAATCTTATGTAAAGAACACATGGAGGCTCTTAAAAACAGGGTAGAGTCTGGTGAGCATATCTCTCGCCCTACCCTGCAATAATACCTGGCAAAATGTGACGTTTTGAGGGTTAATTTACCTCTGTCTGAAAGCACATGACTAGACATCAGAGAATTGACAAAAAATGTAAAGTTTAACTCCATTAACTATATTGTTGTGTGCAAATATATATATATAACCGGATAAATGTATGGGCATCAGTATTTCCATGTGTGAGAGGATGAAACTAATGTGCAAAATCTCTAAATGTAAACCTTTCTTTTCACCTTTGCCCCCTATGTGTCAGACGCAAAAGTGTACAGATCCAGATACAAAAGTGAAAAAATGTGTATATGATCAACTTTGTTTTTGACTTCTTTCCATACTGTGTGTAGATTGTGTTGAGGGGCGTTGACAGTGAAATGTCGTCTCAGATGTAGTTATAGTGCAGAGCTCAAGCCCATGTTCTTTTTCAGATTTACGTAACTTGGCAGCGAACAGGGTCCAGATGGCTTGAGACGTACGTAAGCTTGCTGGAGGTTTGCACACTCAGACGCCCACAGGCTGTTAGCTACAGAGAAGAAGAGCATTTCGTCTGCTTTGACGAAGCTACGAGATTCTCAACATATTTGTATCTTATACATATTTACTTCACGTCTTTATATAGTGTTATTTTATTTTTAAGTAAGAAATATATATATAGCTACAGTATCCACACAGCAAAAATTGGAAGTGGATGTTTGTGTGGAAGTGTGAAAATCAAACCTCAGCTCTGTGAAAAGTGTCCATGGTGTGAGAACAAGATATCAAATGAGCAGTTCTGTTTAGTCTGAATCAAAAAGTGGGGGTGAGGGTGGGGGGGGGGAGTAAAATGTGTTCAATTCTGATTTCCTATTGTTCTTAGATTATTGTCTACATGAGACCGGAATTATGTCCCAAGGATTACATCTCAGTAACTTTTTTCGTTTAAAATCAAGATAATGTTATACGAATTCCATTATTGTCGTATTTTTACTAGAACTGTTTGGTAAGTGCTTAATTATATCTGTTAGCCAAAACAATATTAAGGTATGATTGTTACCTTTAACATTGTCTTTTTACGATTTGTATGATTCATGCAATTATTTTTATATACTACGAGTCTAGTTAAAGGAATAGTTCTCCCAACAATGAATATTTGACGAAGTAGACGAGTTCGATTTTTTTTTTCCATCGAATAGATTGGGAGAAATTTAGCATTGCATCACTTGTTCACCATAATTGACGTTTTGTGAAGTGATGTGAAAGGCTTCTATGGCAGGTTCCATTGTGTCAAACTGCCCCATAAAGTACTGGAACTGAAACATACTGAGGAAATGAACTATGTCCTTGTTACTGTTGAAAATAAAGAGATTAAGCCTGTACAAATTTTATATCAAGGAGAACAAAGGAATCACTTGCGAGTGATTAAAATACATGACATAATATTGCTTTAAGTTATAATCAGTTTGCAAAACTTTTGTTGACATTTCAGAAGCCACACAGATCATATGCAGCCATTTCCAGATTCTAAACCACAATGTTTTCAGGTTCTATTAAGAGTTTAATTAAAACTGCAAAGCATTTAATTTGCAGTTAAAGCCAAGGCAGGGCTTGTAGCATCGCATCTCTGGAAGATTGTTTACTGAACACTGCAGTGGAGAAAAATATATTCATATAGACAAAATAGAAGAAGTGAGTTACGAAAGAAATTTAGAAATAAAGAAAAAGGATGAAGCCAGCCTTCATTCTGCTGCTCTTCTTTGATTGCTGCTGTGTCTCAGTAAGAAACAATTAATGATTTAATCAAGTTCATAAGATGAGGATCTAAATACAGAATCACTGTAATTATGAATTGGACATAGTCATTAACTCAGTTCTTTAGTAAAACTTTACAAACGCTTCAAGTCATTAACAATCATATAGTGCTTAAAAGGGTCATATGATGCGATTTCAATTTTTCCTTTCTCTTTGGAGTGTTACAAGCTCTTGGTGATCCTGATCCTGGTAGATTAGACTACAATGCCGGGGCTGTTCTGACTCACAGACTGTAAGTACGTTTTCATTTAAAGGATTTGCCACTGATGATTCAAACGAGAGGAAACCGCATAAACACATTTCATTACACCAAATACACCAAATAATGTTCTTTTTAGCAACATCATATGACCCCTTTAACAGCTCATTATTGCACATTCAAACAGTAATGTCTTGAAAATATTAATATTTGTATTATTATTGTTGTATTATTTAATATTTGTAAAGCCTACACCACCTTTCAACACTCAGAATTTTTTTTGTACAAAGTTGTCACTGGGGTGGTACCTTTTTAAAAGGTACTCTTCTGTACCTTACTCACCTCTGAAAGATGCAAACTAGTACCTTAAAGGTACATATTAATACCTAAAGAGTACACTGTACCTTAATGGTACATATCAGAAGTACCTTTTGAAAAGGTACTGTCAGACTTTTGTACCTTTTTCTGAGTGAAAATATTTTATTTTTTTTAATTAGAAGAGGAAATTACTTTTATTCAGCAAGAACACATTGATCAAAAGTCACAGTAAAGACCTTTACAAAAAATATATATATTTTGGGATTTTATATTAAAGGGGTCATATGACGTTGCTAAAAAGAACATTATGTTGTGTATTTGGTGTAATGCAATGTGTTTATGCGGTTTCAGGTTCAAAAAACATTTTCCACATAATGTACATTATTGTTGCTCCTCTATTCCGCGCCTTTCTGAAACGCGTCGATTTTTACAAAGCTCATTGTTCTGAAAAGCGAGGTGTGCTGTGATTGGCCAGCTATTGGGCTTAAGTGAGCGGAGGCGGGTGGGCTTGAGTGAGGAACGGCCGGCGGGATTGTGGCAACCACATGTGACGACCCCGGGCTGGACTCTGCTTTGTTCGCATCATATGACCCCTTTAATATTGTTTCAAATAAATAACATTCTTTTGAACTTTCTATTCATCCAAGAATCTTAGGGAAAAACATTACGGTTTCCATTAAATTATTAAGCAGTTCAACTGTTTTCAGCATTGATAATAACAAGAAATATTTTTAAGCAGCAAATCAGCATATTAGAATGATTTCTGAAGGATCCTGACTTTAAGAAGCAGCATTAGCTCTGTACTCCTCCCTGTAAAAAGAACTCTAGCTACTCCTACATTTCATCGTTCAGGCTTTCAAAACTGGAGGAGTTTTAGAGACACAAAACCAACAGGTACACGTTTTCTCGACCTACGCATTCAAGTTTGCTAGAGGGATGACAATGATAGTAGGCACACAGTGAATTCTTTGCATTGTAAGTCAAGTAAACTTGACGTGACACCTTTTATTTTGTGGCTATGGTCCTAAAACCCTACAAAGTGTTCAATCTTAGGCAACCATACTGTGGAAGCATGCATGCTAGATTAAAGTCAGTACATTGTGGCATTGCCATGACATGAGAGATAGATGTTCCAGATATGTAACACACTTTAATACAGCACTGAGCGTAGACAGAGGTCAAAATAAGAACAACATCAATTCCTTATGTGTGAGCTAACCCATGCAGAGCTAACGCACATTGATAAAGTCAGGAACTGCAGCTGTATGTACAGATAGATAGCAATGCAACCAACATAAACAGACATCACATCCCATCCCAGACACAGGCCAGCTACACACAGAGATGTACTCAAGTGGTAACAGGCTCATTTTCATTTTTGTCTAACATTTGGACATCTTCAAGAAAAGTAAGGGTCCACAGCGACACAACATAACAGATTTATCAATAACAATGGTAGCTGTTTTTTTTTTCTTTCTTGACATTTTAGTGGATGTTTTAAATTAAATGTGGAAAATTTGTTAGAATACTTCCTTTCAGAATGTATGCTACACAAGTGCAATTCCCACATTGGGATTTGCACGTCTAATGACAAGCAAGGGCGGCACTATTACCAGGCCCTCATTGTTTTTCTGAGAGTGGATCAACCAAATCACTCAGACAAAATGCGCGCGCACACACACACAAACATCGGTTCAACAACCCTAATATTCTATTCACGTTTAACGTTTACAGTCAAGGGTTTCAAAACTAAACTTTAAAATAAGAATATATTTCAGGTATTAAATAATTTCATATAAAAAAGTACAAGTTCCCTCCCACCCCAGAGTTCCACATATATATGTATACATATACATTATCCCCTTTCCTCACAGCAGTGTCCATGCAGTACCTATAATAACAACGTCAGTCTTTTTCTCAGTATTTTTGTATATCTGCTACACTTAATAGCAAAGCGGAACAAACACGCAGAGAAGCTTATGTATAGATGGTTTGGCTTTTTCATATTGTGGTTATAATCTGGGGTTAAAATGAGTATTATTTTAATGCAGACGTTTCAGTCGTTGAAGATAAACGGAGTGGAAAAGGAGAGTAGCATATCCATACTCGGCACATGTCCCAACTACCACTCGCTTGTCAGTTTAGTGTTTTGGTCCCGTTTGGGTGGAGCCGGCGGAGGACCCCGCCGTAATGTTGCATAGCCTGAGATGTTGGCACTCATGTATCCGCCCTTTTTCTGCTGACCCAGCAGCAGCTCTGGAGGAGGGGGCGGAAGGGCCATATCGTCCATGGTGGTTACTGGCTCCAGCTTGGCCGAGATTCTTGAGGATGTGAGGGAGCCATGTCGAGTCATGGACTTCCTTTTGAGAGTTCTGTTGAGGTCTTCCAAGAAGTTGGGCTGGATGGACAGACTGGCCTTGGGGGAAGTTGGTGGGATCTGAGAGTTAAAAGAGGACAGAGGCATCTGTTGAGGAGGTGGAGAAAGGGCAAGCGACTCAGGTGGGCCACTGCTGTGGCGGTGCGAAGTCGGAGGGGGCACTTTCTTCAAGGAGCTTTGCTTCCATGAGGATGTGGAGCTGGATGTGTGTTGGGGTTGAGGGTTCACCACAGCCACTTTAGGAGCCCCGGTGTGCAGTTCTGATGGTAGAGGTGGAGGAGGCAGGAGTTCTGAGTCTGGTGGTGGAGGGGGAAAGTCACATTCGGGAGGAGGAGAGGGGAAGTCTGAGCTGGATTGCTGATATTGACCTTGCTTCCCCTGGAGAGCCAGAGGCAGATTAGCCAAGTTGATCTTGCCTGGTTTTGGTGGTGCACGTAGTCCTGTGGAAGAGTCCTTGGAAGGTGATCCTGTTGTAGAGGATGGAGTTGAGAAGGATCTGGGAGGGGCTTGACTGGTTTGGGCAAACATGCTGACCAGATCCTCCACTTTCTTGGACTCCTGGTACTCAACGGAAGAGGTGGACTTCATGCTGGAGTTGCGCTGTGGGGTTGGAGGAGGCTTCTTCCCTCCTGAACCAGTAGAAGAATTTGACGACGTCGATGGGGACTTTTTGATTGGTGATCCCATCTTGCCAGAGGTCTGTGGGGCAGGAGGGGGACTTGGAGCAGGAGGGGGAGGGAATTCAAGGGTACTCTCTGGTGGAGGTGGAGGAAATTCAGGAGATTGTGGTTGAGCCTGCCCTCCTGGCTGCCATTTTGGTTTGGTTTTAACCACAGGCGGAGATATGGGACCTTTGGATCCATCAGGGTTGTCAGGGAACTGGTTGACAATCTGCTTTACAAGCGATTGAGTGGGAGAGATGGGGGCAGATACAGATGGAGCTTTAGAAGAAAGGCTATATTGCTTGGGAAGGGTAGGTGGAGGTTGATTGGGGCTGTGACCACTGGAGAGGCTTTGCTGCTTCTTCATGGTGGCTGGAGGGGTTGGAGACAAAGAAGGTGGCACAGGGGAAACTGGGGAAATGCCGTGGGCAGGTTTTGGAGCTGTTTGAGGCAGAAACCCACCAGTGAATGTTTTAGGTGGGGCAGGTGGACCTGACTGCTGAGGCGGGGGAGAGAAACACACTGGAGGAGGTGGTGGAGGCTCTTCATCTTGTTGGACAGGTGAGAAATCATAGGTCATATTAGGGAATTTCTGAGCTAAAAACTGCTGGAGCCCATTGGGGCTAAGGGGAGGTGGGTATTTTAACTGTTCTGGGGGTGGTGGTGGAGGCAAGTAGCCATTGCTGTGTAGGTGAGGTGGAGGTGGC
>NW_015553581.1:741663-787768 GCF_001515605.1 Sinocyclocheilus anshuiensis
GGGGAGCTTATTGGGGGCTGAGGGGAGCATGCTTCAACACTGCCATGGCTGACCCTGGCACTGGCATTTCTTGGGGAGATGGTGGTAGTGGGGGCGGAGGGGGACTGCTGGCAGTTTCTGCCATATTATTAATTACAGGTTTGAGACACTGTGGGGGCAGTGTATGGGGCATAGTTTGCTGCTGCGCTGCCAATAAGGGGGTCTGTTTGTAATGATTTGGAGCCTGGGAGATGTTTTGCAACCTAGCGAGGGTGCTGTATTTAGTGAACATAACTGGGGTGGAGTGGTGCGTGGGGTTGGGGAGAGGGGGAGGTGCTGGTGGAGATGGTGGCGAGGAGGGGGACACTGGGGACACACCACTGTAGCTGCTACGAGACTGGAGAGGCTGGGGCAGTTGGGAAAGTTGTAGAGGGTAAGAGGCTCTAGTAGGCTGTGCTGGTGGGCCATCCATTCTCATCTGTGGACATGACAAAAATTAAATTAGAACAGGAGTATGAAGGAGATTTATTTCACACAGTTTTTTTTTTTTTGAAGGATATGTATTAGTGATGTGCAACAAGATATTCAGCAGACAGTGCAATTAAAAGAGTGAAATAACATGAAATGTTACAGGAAATGTTATGAAGTCTTAAGGGAGGAGCTAAGAACTGTTAGTATTAATTAAGATCTGCTCTTCCAAACTCAGAAACATTTGTTCTTGCAACACAGAATCATTGAGACGTAGAGCTCAAACTAAAAATCACCAATTATGACAACAGCAATTCAGTGTGTGCATAAAATAGGAGTTAACCTGTATTTTTGTTGTGCTTACTGTAACTTCTCTGAGAATATCTCTTATTGATAATAACACACACCAAACCAAAACACAACAAACATCATGGAAAGGGTTATTCAAAATACAACACCAGTGCACTGTCTGTTAAGAGTTAACACAAACTATTACAGCAGGTGTCTCACAGCAGTCCCCAATTATCCAGCATTCAAAAAACAACTAAGATGAACTGCCCACCACACACATCATATCAGTGGTTAGTTGCTTTAGAGGTTCACATGTGAGGATTATATCAAATATAAACGGCCAGAGTGTGAGGTTTTATCACACTCCTAACCTCAATCCCCACCAGTGTATAGCCTTTCCAGACTTGAAATTCTCATCCTGGGTAGACAAACATAGAGGGGACCAATTAATATATCTGGAGAAAGTGTGACATAAGTAATGTCCCACAATCCCCCAAATGGTCTTTATTGTGGCTTAAATTGCCCTTGTCCTCTGAGTAATTAAAATTAACACCTGGAAGAAGCTGACAATATGTCATATCCTGATTTAGCAAATTCCACTGACAGAGCATTTTAATTAAATTGAACAAAATTGGAACTACAATTAAATCAAAGACACCATTACACCATACAAACCTCATTGTTTTCTGCTTGGTATATGAGTATATTTTCTGAGGTTTTCATTACAGCATTTTTTAAAATATGTGACCTGTGCTGGCAAAATGGGTCACAATGAGCAATTTTTTCAAAAATTAGTTATTTTTATTTTAATCTATCTCATATTTTTATTTTCATATTTTATTAAAAAGAACTTCAAAATGATGTATGATTTGTTGGAATTGGACGAAAAATGACTGAGCTACACCTGTTTGAAGTCGATAGAGTCAGTTATCGTCAAGTCAAGTCAAGTCAAGTCAATTTTGAGAAAAATAGTTTTCTGAAGGTTTCAAAGCAAAATCACCTGCAACGTTGCATCTTTTCCTCCACTTCTTTTCTTAATAATAATTTCTATATTAATAGTCACAATATAGCTATTTGTTATTTTATCTTTGTTATTATAAATAAGAACAGATGCAAAAAAGCAGATATAGAACAAATAAAAGTAAAAAAAACAAATAGTGCATTACCTTTTTCATTTTACATCTAAACAAAAAGCATTCAAGAAAAACAAAATAATCAAATGTAAAAATCCCTTTAGCGTGTTCATTACAAATAAATTGATTATTAAAACTACAAAAGCAGTTCAATCAAGAGCAGCGAGTGATTCTTTTATTGTTAGATTAACATTAATGAGGTGGCCTATATTAAGAACTACTGTAATGCACGGTTCTAATATAATGTTACACATCAGATGTTTTTCCCCAACAGTTCCCGAACGTTCACTTAAGACATAACAAATTATGTTTGCGTGAATACTTAAATACTGCAATTCTGTGTATATGTGCATATTTATCGGGATCGTGCGCAGTCGGAAGCGCCTTTATGCATGCGCTTCGGATGACAGTCAGCGTGAGAAGCGAGTGGAGAAAAGGTACTCCTCTCAGAAAAAGTACAAATAAAGGTAATTAAACATCTAAAATTGGGATCGCTAAACGAGGGCTTATAATGAACTTATTTTTGTGAATACCTTAAAACCGAAATTTTTCACTTTTTTTTGCCTGTAACCAATTCCGACTCATTTTGACAGCACGGGTCACATATAAAATTGCAACATGCAACATGCAACATGATAAGATTGCAACAGATTGTTCAAAATGGATTAAGATACAGAAGAGATGATAATGACACCATGATGAAGAAACACAGGTGAAACAAAGCAGAGCAAGTAAAGAGACAATAAAGTTCTTCAATGGTCACCTTGGGTTCATCTGCCTGATTGCCTCTCTTCCAAGCCTCAGAGAAGATGGAGCTGACCACACTCTGAGAGCGCACATGACCAGAGGATGTAGTCTCTGACACGCCGCTGTCTGATTGGCTTGAATGGTTGGACTGAGATTCTGTAGGCACGAAAGAATCACAATGAATCAAAAAGTCGAGTAAAGATACAAAGTTAAACACGATAATCTATCTCATAGACAACAATACACAATATCAAGCACCGTCTCATTTGAGTTTCCTATATTTCTGCTGCTGCACTTAGGGCCGGTGTACCGACGAAACATGCTACCTATCAGATTGTGCTACCAAAAATATATTTGCATTGTTTTAAGGGTAAGTTTAGGGTAAGGGTAGGTATGGACGGGTAGGTTTAGGGTAGGGGTAGGGGTAGGTATGGACATTAAAAAAAGCCTCAAACCACATGAATAAGATGCTGGTAGCACAATCTGATAGGTAGCATTTTTGGTTTTTAATGGGAGGTAGCACAAATTGTCAGAACACCGGACCGTCGCATAGGCGAAATAGGCAAATGCTAGGGGCGTTGTCCATCCATAGGGGTGCCCAAATGATTTTTTTTTTAATTATAATATTATTTTAATTAGGGGTGCACTACATATCGAAATATAATCGATATCGCATTATGGCTTAATGCCATATCGCGAATGTTCCGATTTAATTAAATAAAAATACCTATGTGCTGCAGTTTTCAGAGTGAAGCGGTAATATGTTCGATTGCTGCCCATGACACTCTGAAACATGCAGCGCATTTATTTATTTGCTGGCAAACCATTGAATTTGAGCAGAGATGCACCGATCGACCATCGGTCATAAATCGGAACCGGACGTTTTTTTGTTTTATTTCAGAGTCTGTAAACAGCATTAACAGAGGCCAGAGAGGCAAAGAGGAGAAAATACATTAGCAGGCAGAGCAAGCTCACTGTTCACGATGCGCAAAGTATGAATGTGTCTCTGAGGGGAACTGACTGTCTTAAGTAACAGTTTAGATGGCATTTTCCTTAGTGCTTACAGTGGTAAACAAGGAACCAATGCATCACTGCTGTTCCTTAAGCGCCACCTGCTGACAGAGAGTGAATTTGCATTTTCATTCAGCCCATCTGCTGTTTGGTATGTTTTATGTAGCCTAATTTCACAAAGCTAAAGTCACACCATTCTGTTTTTGCTTCAGGTTTTGAAATTATACAGTCTAATTTAGATCAAAATATAGGCTAATAAAGTACCTGGTAAACTGGAGGAGCTGGAACCAGACTTGATACTGGAGCTGGACAGGGAGGACCAGTCATGAGCAGCCTCTGTGCGTCTCATAGCTTCCTGGTAGTTCAAATACAGCTGCTTCCCATACTGCATTACAAATCACATAGATTCAGCCACAAAACCTAGCAATACACATTATACAAAATGGGGTGATGTCATCATAACGAGATGTTACCTTGGCAATGCGTATTCCATTGACCCACTGATGCAGCGTTCTGACATCATCACAGCACAGGTACTTGATGTACTGTGATTTCTTCTGAATCTGAGGGTGCTGAGTGGCAAAATCAGAGACGTTACCTATACTGATGTATTTTATAGTCTGTGTGTAAAGCATATAGCAATAGTTTGATACCCTCATATCAGTTACAAACATCAGAACATTTTCCCTGTATCAGAGTATGGTCAGAGTAATTTCAGCCTCAGCTGGATCACTAAATCATTTGCATATTAAACACAAAACTCTCAAGCACTACCAAAAAAGTGTAAGCTTCAAACTGATTGAACGGCTTTTATGCAATTTCTGACCTATCCTTGAAAAAAAGTTGTGTTTACAAAATCTCAGTTTGACACAAACACTTCTTTGCCAAAGAGGGATCAAATGTCTGTGATTTCTATACTGTTAACTGCTGATTGATGTTGTACCATAATTTGAATGAAATTTTCCATGCTTGTATCATACTGTGATATCAACCATTTTAGATCAACTCATCTCTAACTGGACCATAAAAACAAAACAAATTGTATTCGGTCAATTGTCAGATGGTCTCAGGCCTAGTAGGCAGTTCTTCACAAGAATAAACTGCAGTGTGGTCAGCCCTTTATGCTATAGTCAAAAATATGGCTATGCATAAGGTCAAAGAAGTTCAATAGCAGATAAATGTTATGTCAAAAGAAAGCCAAACACTGATCAAAAACAGTCTATATTTATGTTTGTCTCACTTCTGTGGCTTTGATTTCCTTCTAAGAGTGTCTGCACAAACTGAGGAAATATGTTGTTCAGTCCAGAATCATAAATTGTAATGCAGATCGAGATCTGGCTTTTACAGATCCCAGCGCCTGAAATGTCCTCTGGCAAAAAACTCTTGCAGCTGTCTGCTTTAACAATATAGACAAGTGGAAATCTGGAAAATTTAAGTAGCTTATGATAAACTCTGGAGATATGGTCAGGCAAATGCTTGTTTTGCTGCTTCCACTACTTACAAATTACTTTTTAGTCTTTTAAGTAAATGCATTTTAAGAGCACATGGCTTTAACTCATCTTCCTCTTCAGGAACAGAACATAGTGTCTAAAATGTGATTGACATCTGATAATGAGGAATAACAACTTTGACTTTTTTACTTTTTTTTTCGACAATATTTATAACTGCATACAATTGGTATGTGTGATAGAATGTACAAAAGATGACTGTCATCTATCACCTTCAGGACCATGCAGTAGTCAGTTGGGGCTTTATATTTGCTGCGGTAGTCCTGACCCAAGTACACATTAACATGATCCAGCTGCAGGAAGCAAACCAGGTCTCTAGAGGCCTACAGATGACACCGGATGAAATGAAAAAGATGTTAGTGCATAACAAAGGAAAATCTTTGTTTAGAATGCATCTGTAGGAAATGCTGGTTATAGAACTACTACAAATTATAAATAAATGAATTGTCTACATTCATATGCTTGTATCATATCTCTTACTATTGTCAGAATTATTGTTTATTTTATATTTATTTTTAAATCATCATGCCACACAGTTAGACCTGTGGTGTAATCCATTTGTTTATATTGTGTCAATGAAATTTCGTTTTTAAAATGTGCTTTTAAATAAGCAAAAATAAACAAATAAAAATGAAATTATGACCTAAATTGACCTAGATGTTACTTCACTGTTGAATCCACTAGGGGGAGCACTACATCGGAAAAGTATGCTGAATTAGTGCATAGAATAGGAAAGGCAGGTTGGATAGCATGAAAAAGGGGGTCCTGAATGTTCCTTTTTTTGTCTCATGTAGAATCAGATGGATCATATGTTATACATCAGTGTTAAGCATGAAACAGGATGCGAGTATGCTAGTGATGCAGATGGGCAGCAGTTGTCAAACCCAGAGCGATGACCTGAGGATGTACAGCAGCTGCTCTTTTATCTCTCTCTCGATCACCCTCTGCCTCCCTGTGGTCTGTGGATAATGAGCAGTCACTGGCCTATATCTCCTCTGAACTTGACCTCATTAACTGACCTCTAAACATGGATGTGTTAAGCACAGAGTCAGCGGGCCCTTTATCGCTTGAAAAGCACAGGAATTATGACATGTGACTGACAGCAAGCGTGTTCATGCTTTAGCTCTGCAATCTCATTCACATTTGCACATATACAAGATGTGCTTCTGCCAGGTTTGACATCAATGATGCCAAACGTCATTGGTCATTGTGCCTTGTACCCAATGCACCTAAATGTGAATATATGTATGAGCAAAAGAATATGCAGCAGCACAAACCAATTGTTATTTTGGTACTCTTTATATATTATTATAGCATTTATTGTGTGTAGTATCACTGCTCAGGCCTCACAGTGTGAGTGTATCTGCACACATATGTGTGAGCACTTAAGTGCATGCATAATACCATAGCATATGTGCACATAATCCCAGAATCTTTTTTCATGCTTTTAGAGATCATTTAGTGGATTAGACCAGAGGCGGACAAAGTACTCAACTCCATTACTTGAGTGAAAGTACAGATACTGCTGGTCAAACATTACTCCATTACAAGTAAAAGTTGTAAAGACATTTTTACTTAAGAAAAAGTACAGAAGTACTTGCTTTTAAAAGTACTTAAGTACCAAAAGTAAATGTCCTTTTTTATGTTTTATTGTTGTACGTACTTGCAATACTTCTGAAGCAACTTAGAAAGTACAATACTCAAGTAAATGTACTTAGTTACTGTCCGCCTCTGGATTAGACTATTGAGCATCTTGTTCTGGGAGTGAATCCATAATGTTAATCTAACACTATGCACATACATAGACAATTAATGCTGCCCAGTTTGATTGTAAACTAGCCAGTGTATGTCTATATGTTTCTATTAAACACAACAACAACAACAAAAAGTAGAAAAAAGTATGATGCCCCCATTGTTTCGGCAGAGCCTAAAGAACTTTTACAAATGCAATGTGGTCAGATGCCTTTTGATGTTCTGACACTTTGGACCCAGAGATCACCAGAAAACATATTTTAATAGAAGTTGGAAAGAGGGCCATAGTGTAAGAGTGTTTTTGTATTAGTCAGCAAGAATATGAAAGTGTCTGTGTCAGCCATCGAGTGTGTGATAGAGAAAAGAGAATGAACTTCACGGCAAACAGATTATGAGATGAAGCATGAGACCACAGAAGAAAAAGAGAGACAGACTCACAACTGACCTTGGCTTTACCCTTTGGCACGTAATATATACCGGAGGCTCGTAACAGGAAGTAGCGCTTCTTCCAGGATTTCTTGCCATCGTCTTTGAGCCAGAGCACCCCTTCCATCTCAGGCACACTGATAGAGCTTCCACAGAAACACTCCTGCTCAAAAACACACACACACAAACACCTTTATCGGTCACCCCAGTAAATACAACATGCCTGACATGACCTAAATAAGTCATGCTGACTTTAAAACCCAAGAGAAAGTGTAAGTAGGTTCACAGTCCATCTCACCTCCAGCAGAGCCTCTTTATTTCTGTCTGCCATCTCACACGTCTCCTTACGCCCCAGCAAATAGTTCTGAGGAAACAGATGAATCAGGGTGATGTTAAAGTGGGTAAGAAAAGGTAAGAAGGATCTGTGACTATCACTGATTTATAGGTATACTAGAGCATTAGTCAAAACAAATCTTTAGATATTTGAATGTACTATTTTAAAAGACTTTCAACAAAATACAACATGAAAACAAAGTGGTTAAACACATGGAATGACTTTTCTTTTTTCTTTTTTTAGGGTTGCCCGGTCTGTCTGGGGGGGGGGGGGTTAAAATGGACAAAGCAGCAGCAAGAGACTGTCTGGGCAGTCACACTTCAACCAGCCTCTGCTAAGATCGATTATTTTTTTTTATTGCAGCTCAGCATTTGCATGACATTGACCTACCTCAGTCACATACATCAATAAAACTACTGATCCACAGAGCACTTCACAAGCAGAACACCCATACTGAACAAACCTATATTACTGTCACTCTGAAACATCTTTCTCTTTCATATCTATAATCAGTCTTTGGTGACAAAACTGCACACATCTAGTCATTAGATGGGCAATAAGGGACGGTTCACTCAACAATGTAAATGCTGTAATTCTGAAAACGAAAGCACTATTCACTGAAAATCTTGCCTTTCACTGTAGCCTTCATATTAAAAATGGCATTGTCAGACACATCAGTGAATAACTAACTTACACTGTCATTCAAGTTTGGGTATTTTTTTAAATATTTTTATTTAGCAAGCCAAGGACACATTTATTTAAAAAAAATATATATATATAGATATATATATATATATATACAATAGACATTTATAATATTACAAAAGACTCATATTTAAAATAAACACTGTTTTTCTGAACGTTTTTTATTCACCAAAAAAATCCTGAAAAAATGTATGGTTTACAAAAAACATATTAAGCAGCCAAATGTTTTCATCATTGATAACATGACACGAAGACATGAAGACTAAAAATTCAGCTTTGCCATCACAGGAACAACAAAACAAAAAAAAAACATTTTAGAATATATTCAAATAAAAGTTTTTTTAAATTGTAATATTTCTCAAAATTACTGTTTTTGATGTATTTTTTATTAAATAAATGCAGCCTTTGTGAGCTTAAGATACTACTTTTCAAAAACATTTTTAAAAATCTTACCAACTCTTTAAAAAAATCTTAAGTGTATACAGTATTTAACAATGCTATTGTAAGTTTTAGAAGAATTAAAATGTAGTTCAGAAGTTGTAGGGAACCATTTTTTGCTGCTATATAATTTTTGCTGCTATTGCTGCTATAACAGACAGATGTAGTTCTACCTGAGGGTTCTTGAAAAGTGCATATTTCTCAATGCGTTCGATGAACATCAGTCTGTTGGTGCTGTCCCTGGTCCAGTTCAGCAAGTTCTCAACCAGGTTCTCATGGTCCTCAAAGATTCTCTCTGGAAAAACAAAGTGTAACCAGTATGAAGATTCAAAAATCAACCAGGAGAACAACTTTGGACACTTTATCCATTTATTAGGTATCTACTACAGTTGCGGAGCACTTTCACTAATCCTTGAAAATACATCCTGATGTATAAGAAAGTGATCGTGAACTAAAGATTCACAGGTTTAGTAGTCCATGTCTAAATCATGAAGTAAACAGACCTACAAGAGATCCGATGGTCTGTACGGAAAAGGGACATTTATTCAAATTACTCTAAGCCTTGCTGCCACAGTCCTGCTCTCCTTCCAGACTAAAAAGATCCCTGGGTCTATTTCATGGAGGTAGAGTCCCCTGAAGACATTTAGGATGAGAAAGTACGTA
Organism: Sinocyclocheilus anshuiensis; assembly: GCF_001515605.1. NCBI lineage: Eukaryota > Metazoa > Chordata > Actinopteri > Cypriniformes > Cyprinidae > Sinocyclocheilus > Sinocyclocheilus anshuiensis. The sequence goes on from NW_015553581.1 coordinate 751,119, forward strand.
ACAAACTGCATGCACTAGACAAATTTAAAATGGGTCAAACCTTAAATCAAATTCATACATTAACAACAATTTCTACACGAGGGCTGCCAGTTCCATGACATCAGAAGTATTAATTAAACAAATCTGTATTATTTATGATATAAATGAATGAATGAATTAATAAATAAATAATGACACTACATTAGTCCATCCATTAGATAATTGAAGGTACTTGAGGATTTAACGATCCCTTCCTCTTGATCCTGGATTAAGCCTGATTCCGTCACACCTTAACACTAGATGTGTGACCTTTAACCTCAACATGCACGACCTTCAAAAACATTGAGCCAACAAACAAACCTGCCACGAGAGCAAAATCTAAGTGTTTGACTAGGTTCTGACAGCAAGACAAGAATCATTCAAGAACAATATCAAAATTAAAAAGAGTGTGTCAATCAAGTAATCAAAATTAAAAATACAAGTGTGTACATCAATTTCTGAACTCAGCCTGAGGGGCAAAAACACATCATTCCTCACTATAAACTGTAACAATCCATCAGCTTGCACATAATACCTCCAGAAAAGTCCTCCGCTGCTCTTTCTATTAAAGGGATTTTAGCACAGTCCATCTGGTGGGTATTCTATACCCTGCCACTAGATCTCCTTGTCTTTCCCCTCTCTGCCTTTTTCTCCCTCCACTGAAAGAGCAGAGTGTGGAAAAGCTGAAGCCCTGGAGGTGTGTAGGCTATGGCCACACGCATGATCACTCAGGACCTACATACAGAGCAGCCCAGCACATAAGGCCTCTGAATCACACACTCATATATCAGACACGGCAAGGGAGGGTGCAGGTTCAGTTAAAGGCATGTCCTAGGTTCAATACAACTCTAACAAAAACATACCACAGATAATAAATTTAATTCCTTTCATTCCTGATTTGATTCCATTTGATACGATTCTTCAGATCGTAAAAAAAAAAAAAAAAAAAAAAAAAAAAAAAAAAAAAATGCTTTCAGTAATGCACTTACAATGGAAGTCTATGGGGCAATGCATTGCACTAATAAGAAAATACATCAAAATAAAAGTAGTCTATAATAGACTATAATATTACCTGTGTTAATATGCAAAGTTAGACTACTGTTCAAAAGTTTGGGGTCAGTATAATACTTTTATTCAGAAAGGATGTATTAAATTGGTCAAAAGTGACAGAAATCTTTTTTTAACTTTATAAATGTCTTTACTTTTTCAAATGCTGTTCCATATATTTCTATATATTAAAGAATACAGTATCATAGTTTTCACAAAAATATTAAGTAGCACAATTGTTTTCAACATTGATAATAATAAGAAATGCTACTTGAGCAGCAAATCAGCATATCAGAATGATTTCTGAAGAATCATGTGACACTGAAGAAGACTGCAGTAACGGCTGCTGAAAATTCAGCTTTGCATCACAGGAATACATTGCATTTTAAAATATACTCAAATAGAAAAGTTATTTTCAACTGTAATAATATTTCACAATACTATTTACTGTTTTTACTGTATTTCTGATTAAACAAATACAGCCATGGCAAGTGTAAGAGACTTTAAAAAACAAATAAAATCTTACCAACCCAAACTTTATAACCAATGTCTCAACGTGGAATGTTCGACCACTCCTTTAATATAAAAACTGACATGTGAGAAAAACAAACCTGACAGGAGGCATTTTAGAGTATGAATAACAGGGTTGTGGTATTCAGGTTATCATAAAATCATAAAAACGTTTTTCTTTGTCTTCCACAACTGTCCTGACCCATCATCAATTCTACTGCCTCAGTAGATTTATATTCTTACTATTATGGAATTAGTGGAACCGGTTATAGTAATATTTACCTAATCTAGTGCTATCCTCCCTCAGACCGCACATGATTGGATGGGTTAATCCTACTGGGATTTCAGACATAGACTTTGCTGATCTATACTTGTTGCTAATCTACAGTGATCAAATAAACCAAACAGGACTGCTGTTATATTTTGAAGACCAGCAGAAAATAAAAAAAAAGATAAAAAAATATGTGCATTATCACCCAGCTGTCGTTGTGCTTGATCTGGGGCAAGCCTGACCACATGACTTTAATCCCTTTTTTCATTTCTCTTTATTGACTCAGTCTCTCTTTGGATCCTTTAGAATAGTCAGTGAAGTTACCAGTCTATAATCATCTTTACTCAAGTGCCACCACACAACATGCCACAGCATGTGCACTTCCTGCCAGACCACGTTTTCGATGACGCACAGGTTTATCAGTCTACCGGGAAACAGTTTTGTTGACAATGTATCAGTGATATTTAAAGAGAGGATATTTAAGAGTCTTGTTTAGCAATTAGCACCAAATTAATTAAGATATCTACATGCACAACTGTGTATTCTGCTTTGTTTGAAGAGTTGTGTTGGTTAAATAATCAGTAATTATTGCTTTTGAATGTAAATTATGAATAACACTACTGTTCAAAAATTTGGGGTATGTAAAAAAAAAAAAAAAATGTTTTTGAAAGGATGCTTATGCTCATCAAGAATGTATTTATTAAAAAAAAAATACAGTAAAAACAGTAATATTGTGAAATATTATTACAACTTAACCTGCTAATAAAAAACTGCTTTCTGTTTGAATATATTTTAAAATGTCATTTATTTATTTGACGGCAAAGCTGAATTCTCAGCATCATTGCTCCAGTCTTCAGTGTCACATGATCCTTCAGAAATCATTCTAATATGCTGATTTGCTGCTCAAGAAACATTTGTAATTATTATGAATGTTTAAAACAGTTGTGCTAAATATTTGTGTGTATCATTTTAGGATTCTTTGATGAATAGATTGTTTAAAAGAACAGCATTTATTTGAAATAGAAATATTTTGTATTATATTATTTAGTATTACAAATACCTTTACTGCCACTTTTGATCAATTTAATGCACCCTTGCTGAATGCAAGTATTAATTTCTTTAAAAAACTTTTTTTTATACTTTTTGACCGATAGTATACATAAATACATTTTCCACAAATTACATTGGTGTTGCCTGTAAAACTTTTTACAGAGATTTACACTATTTGCACCAGTTTGTTGCATGTTGGTCTATTACTGTGGTACAAATTCCAAATTTACCTAAAACATCCTGTTATTGGTTCATTTTCATGTCAATTACTGGCCAGTTCTTGTCCAGAACAAGCTACAATGAGGCTCAGACAGAGAGAGGTCTGTCTTCTGGCTCTTACCTATCTGGAGTTCAGTGATGATTTCCACCAGAGACCAGTCCAGGCTATAACCGCAGTGGGATTTGTCCAGCAGGCAGTCCAGCACTTGACGCACCGTCTGTCTCTCATCCACCATCACAGTCTTTGAGCTTTCATCCGATAGGTGCACTCGGATTACCAACTTAGGGGAGAGACAGAACATGACAAACCATTACATATGTTTGTACATCTTTTGGTGTTTGCATACATTTCTCTGTCAACAGTGGGTTACATAGTGATCTGTGTTTTGTGACATTTTATTGGGGGATGTGGCCTTTCCAGGCACTCCAGGCAAACATTCACCTCAGATCTGAGTAAAACGGCAACATCAACTGCTCACAAACAAGATTAAATTAAAAAACCCTTCCACATACATATCCCCAAACGTCCCAGCAACAACAAAAGGCCTGTGAACATATAAACCAATAGGAATCCCCTCTCCCTCTTAAGACATTACACACTGGCCTACATTTTACCATAAGAATGGTCAAAGGCCAGTGAAAATACCAGAATCTACAGAGGTCATTAATCTACCATCTACTCTAATCTACCGCAAGCCACACACTATGCTGATACTTTTGAGAAATTAGATTTCTTTCTAACTGTTGGTTATATGCACTGATTCAACAATGAATTTCCATCATTACTCAAAAATATCCACAGACATATTTAACAGAAATGTATTTATCAGATCATAATTAGGGAGATCAATATCTCAGAACACGAGCTTCCTCCATGAGCACCGCCATAAATCCAACAGCTTGTTACTGTCTACACGCACTCATTCCAGATTAACTGTGGATTTTAAGAGCACATTTAAAGCGATTTCACTTCAAGAGAGATTTCAGAGCAGCATTTAAAGAGACACAGGCTCAGTTTGTGTACTGTGACAGTGACCTGACCCAGAAAACATTCCATCAGGGCTGCTGACCCACACGAATATATTCAGAGAACAGATGCTGTGGGAGAGTAAGGCCTCACGGGTGCACGTGCACAGACACACAGAATGTGTTTAAGTTGTCTTGATCATCTGGGCTTGGCTGTTTGTATAAACACAGCCCTGTTTCACCTCCCCAGATAACAGCACAGAAACCTCAGGAAGTCCTGACACAGGACATCAATTTTTGTAACTGCACTTTTATCTACTTATATACGTTTATACTTGCCAACATAGAGTGAAACATCCAAAAAATTCAAGATACTCTAGAGACCAGTCATTTTTTAAAGACCAATACGAATTATTTACAAAAGTATCAGATAAATGATATGACAAAATTATTAATAATATTCATTTTATTTCTTTAATGGACAATAACTAAATAATTAGGTCACCCTAATTTGCTGCCTATTAATAGTTAGTACGGTAGTTGTTAAGTTTAGATATTGGTTAGGATTAAGGGATTTAAAATATGGTCATGCAGAATAAGGCAATAATATGTGCTTATAAGTACTAATAAACAGCCAATATGCTAGTAAAGTGCATGCTAATAAGAAATTAGTTAATACTGAGAAATGATCCCTAAACTAAAGTGTTAACAATAATTATTATAAAATCTATAGTTAAGGTCCCCTGATTATGATTGGCTGAGCCACGTTCAAAGCCATTGTAAAATACTCTACAAACACATACCTGAATCACATTGTTATTTATCATAAATAACAATAATAATAATATATTTGCAATACATTTTTACATAATTGCAATACAATTATGTAAATTATGTAATACATAATTATTAATGTTGTTGCTGTGTGTTTATTTTATGAACCCTTGTCAGGTGTATGTAGTAACCATAAGCCCCATGAAGCTGTGGTTTATACTGATTTTAGAACAGCTAAATACTCGACATCGTGCGTAAAACAAATATAATCGTTGTGAACCATGGCTTTTCTGGGCTTATTTCTTTATTAGAAAACAAAAATAATACATAATAATACTAATAAAAGTAATAATAATAATTATTATTATTATGATGATGATGATGATGATAAAACTGCTAACCAAGGGCACGCCTTTTTGAAAAATCACCAAAAAATCGTATCAATATTTTATTAACAGCAATGATAATAATAATAATAATAATTATTATTATTATTATTAAACAACCATTAACCAAAGTAGAATGTGTTAATAACAGTAAACATTGGTCAACTGAATACTGGTCAGTCTCTACTAGAGGCAACACAGCTCTTCCAAAGCCAAATTACACTAACCATTCTGTGAAAATGTGCTATAAAATCATTTCCCAGGTCCCACGAGGGCCTGATTCAGCCGTGTAAGTGTGCTGCATTACACCACGGTGACCCACTTCTACACTACACCACACTGCACATGCTGATGGTGTCATTTGAAAACTACTGTAGAGCACAGATGTAGCATTACAGGTTGTTAAATCACTGTAAACATATGTGTGACTAGGCTTGCGTCACATGTTCTGTTAAGATATGTTTACATGTAAACAAAAAACCTGCTGATCATCTCACCTTTTTAACCTGTGCTTCCTTTATCTTCTCCAAAGCTACTCGGATCTTCTCAGCTTTTTGTTTGGCAGCTTGTTCCTCCTAAATACACACATACAAACAAAATCACCAGAAGGAAATACATCTGAATTAGTGCACTGTTATGCTTGGATAACTAACTTCCTATGGTTAAACATTTGGACATTTGAAGATCTATAAAAACTAGACTGCACAACCCTCACATTTACCTGGCTTTTCCAGCAAGATGCCATTGTAAAAAGATATTTTGGTGCAAAAAAATAAAGAGGAAGGTAAAGGCTTAAAAACAAGCAGTGCTATGGCATCTGTAAGGAAACACAATCTGAATGCTCTTCCCCTGGCATTCGTCCCATCTGGTAGCCCTTTTGCAATCCCTAATACAGATTCGACTCAACAGATTACAGAAAGCTGCTTTTCAATAGTCACATTTAGATTTATAGGTCCAGTCGAATAGAAAAATATCCCATTGTAGCAAGTCTGAAGCTGGTCTATGTCCATTTGCGACTGTTCTGGCCATCGCTGAGATGTGCAGATCCATGATCAGAGCAATTTAATGTCCATGTAAATCCGTAATGGTCAGGAAGCTGTGAGATTTCTGAAGAATAAATGACTGGAATACTCCCCCAACAGCATAAATGATTCCTCTGCCCAAGAGCATAAAACGCATCTACTACAAGCAGCAGAGAGGTGGAGGATGGGCAGAAATGGCTACACTCTACTACCTCTCGTCTACTGGCTAATCTCTCTCTCGCTCTCTCTAAAACAAAGAGATGATCCCTCCCCTTTTACTGTCAAATAGACTTCTGTCAAGCCCTCCGCCACTCTGTTTCTGTGTGTGTGTGTGTGCGTGTGTGTGTATGTGTGCAATTGCTTTAGTCTGGGTTTGGGATTGTGCCGAATCACAGTGTATTATCCTCTCACACTGCAGTGAATAACACACAAATACACTAGAAAACGGCCACAAAAGGGCACAGAAAAACTGACTGTAGCTACAGAATCATCCTAAAATCTGGACACATATGCCTCCTCATTTTAACTAACCAAATGGCAAATGAGAGAATTACAGCTCAAGCCTCTTAACAGTACACAGCCTCCCCTGACTAGTGCTGAACACATCAGCTATAGTAATAGTGACATGCAAATAGCACAATATTCATATTCAGAGCCCTGCATTTATTCTTGCTAATATTTATCAGATTTAAAGATTTCTATCCCTCCACTCAAAGTTGATTTTACTGAAACTTAAATTGTAAAAGTAAATAGTAAAAGTAATCCATATGGATTGAGCGGTTTAATCAAAGTCCTGATTGCTTTATATGATTTAATTCAAGCCTTTCTTTGCATATAAACATTGATCAATGCACATACATAAAGTACATTGAATATGGTAAATGGAAGCTCAATTGCACATGTTGAGCAAGAACAAACCTCCCTCTTTTACAGTGTCTTTATGAACATTTTTAAATCTAAAAGTTTTGGTGGAATGGATGTTCAATAGAGGAACAGAAGTCTCTCAGGTTTTATTAAAAATATGATTTGATGATCAAAGCAAGCTTTATGGGTTTGGAAAAACATTATGGTAAGTCCATCCATTTTCCAAACTGCTTTATCCTCTACAGGGCCGTGGGGGGCTGGAGCCTATCCCAGCAGTTTTGGGACAGAGGCGGGGGACACCCTGAACGGATGGCCAGTCCATCACAGGGCTCACACACAGCCACACACACTCACACCTATAGGCAGTTTTATAGTGTCCAATTCAATTATGGTGAGTAAGTGATTTTTCATTTTCATTTTTGGGTGAACTGTTCCTTTAATAAGTAACTGGATTAACATTTACAATATTTTTGTGTGTGTATATATATATATATATATATATAGATATAGATATAGATATACACACACATATATAAAGCAAACAATCAAAATTGCAAAAAATATCAGCGCACAAGGTGCATGGTCCATTTTGATTGAGGTGATGGTGAAAAAAGTGGTGTGAGCTCATGACTTATAGACAGCATGTGGAAATGGGACATAGCTGACACAGAAACACATTTAAAAGAAGCATGTCTTCTATAAGAATAGCCTCAACTGAAGATCAGAATCCAGATACTATTAGTGGTTATTGTTGCTAAATTTCAAGGCCACAATTTCAAAACTAAATTACCCACTGTCTTAAAAAAAAAAAGAAAGAAAAACCTGGCTGGCACAAAACAACAGAGAAACCAAAAATAAGCCGATAAGCAGCAACAGAAACTGCCCAGCAGCTGTTCTCCTGACCCGTAATTCTACATCACAAACCACCTGGCTGCAGAAACTACAATTATCTATATTGCTGAGATATCAGGGTTTGTATAGCGTCCAAGATTTTTGGGAAGCCAGCTTTTAGATAATATTAATGAAATAAAAGGCAACAAGTGCACTTTGCAATAAATGTCAAATTAAAAATTTACTTGAAAGTACATTTTAAATAATTGTTTTAATAGTCTTTTGTTGTGCTTTAAAGTAGTACATTTTGATGTGTTGACTAACATATTAAAGCACATGTACAGTACCTAATTATAATTTTAACTATAGTGTGTTATTTGATATTACATTTAAAGCTAATGTATTTTAAATGTACTAAATGGCAACTTCATCACGACGTGAAATTACAAATATATTTAAACACGTCACACAAGTTAATTAAGTCAATTAAAATTACATCAAAATATATTTTATTTAACCATAATTAATTAATCAGTCAATCATTTCAAAGACTATAAGGAGCAATTAGGAATTTACCTATATTATAGAAGATGTACTTGAGCGCCTTTTTTGAACCATTTAGAAACCATCATAGAACCATTTTTGTAGGACCTAAGTTCAACTAATTGCATTTATATAAATTTAAACTATAACCCATTTTCATTTAATTGCAGTTAAGATGCAATTAAGTGTCCAAAAACATCACATTCAGTTCACACTTAAGTATTTTGAAGTATATTATATCTGTAATAAATACTCTTTTCAAAAGTATGCTAAAGTGTAGTGCACAAGGACAGTGATGAACAGTGTCAGAATAAGGAATGAAAATCTAGGTGATGAAACCTCCCGAGTGTAAAGAGGATTACCAGCACATTCACTCAACTCCTCCAACCAATCAGATCACCTCAACCGACTCCAAGCCTTGCTAATGCCACTGCAACACAACTGACTCACACTTTAGTGTCCACAGCAAAACAGCAAAGTACAACAAAACAAAAGATGGTCAGCACATTCGTAAACCGATTTCCCACAGATGTATTAGGGGATACTAAAACTAGAGTGCTACTGTACTGAGTCTGAGTGAATGGTTTAACCAACATTTTATGGGAAAATGTGCCGATTTTGTATGAACGCACTTTTAGAAATAAAGAAAACATGAAGGTCCACGCTTAAACATAACCATCAGTGGAACATAAGCAGATCTTATGAAAACAAATGAGATTAAAACTCCCAAATTTGTCCAAAAATGTAAAAATAGTTATGAATTGCCATAAGATTGTGTTGAATTTAACACACTATCAACTTGGGTCCCAGGAGTGGATGGCGCTGGTCAGGCTTCTGTTGGTCTATAGGCCACAGTAGTACAGTTTAACAGGATGAACTGATCTGTGCTAAGAAAGCTTAGGACTAATACTGAACACTGCTTAATGGAAGTTTGGTTTCAAAACAGCTTTGGTTGAGCAGGTGAATCCTTAAAAAAAAGAGACAACAAACACTGGTTGAATGTGGCTTACAGTTGTCTGTGAGGAAGCAAAACACTTTTGTGTTGGACTGCACCCTGCCGTTTCTGATGAAACTCGATCTCTTCCTAGAATCCATCTGTTGTGCTGATCATTATGTCACTCGGTACCTTGCGGGTCTGTCTGCCACCTGTCCACAGCTAACCGATCTGGGGCTGTACCTCTCTAATAAACAGGTACTGTACATACAAACCCTGAGGGAGCACACAGTCATCACTTACAGTCATTATCAAAGATGTTGTGTTACATAAGCAGTGATGAAACAATGTTTCCTTCCATAATAATAAAAAAAAAAAATGATGTTAATCTAATAGCTATTACAAATAATCCATGTCCAGTTTTCAACTTCATGTTCTAATATGACAAGTTTTATATTGTTCTGTTGAACTCAAATGTCCAAATGTTTAACCTCTAAATGGAATGAGCTCAACAAAATCCTTTACATATCTTCATACATATTTAATGATTTGATTTGGACATGCAGTCCTGAAGAGCTGCTGATACCACACAACTCAAAATGCCCAAGTATTTCAAAACATGCATGCATGAACATGCTCTCCAGATATATTAAGTCAAGTCATAGTGCAAAACAATTAGTTTTCAAGTGGATGTCTCAGATGCTACGGAGCCCCTGAGGGGACATGGTGATGAAAAATATGAGATGAGAAGAAAAAATGTATTGCAATGCTTTTGCATTCCTTTGAGAATATTTGTTTCGCTTGCAAAACAATAACATTCTCTCACCACGGAAGTGTTAATGCAAAATCATTCAAATACTATTTTTATTCCCATCACCAATTTTTTGAGTGTACACAAAAGTAAATACAAAATAAATGAACATGATAAAATGGTCTATTCACACCAAGAAGAACATGCACGGCAAGTTTTACAAAATAAAAACAATGTATCTCCACGAACCTCTTTACACCAAACACTTTAAACTCTCTTTTGAATGTTCATGATTATTTTATCAATTGTGTTGTTTACTTGTCAGACTTGGTGTGAACAGGACCTAAAAATGTAGTGCACTATAACTATATCAACAATACAAAAATTGAGAGTTTGAGTTAATAGAGGCTTAAACATTCCTGTTTTGTTATGGAACAACACAAACATTGTAGGTGATATGAAGTATCCATGCACATCACTCTGCGTCTACCATTTATTCTGATTCTTCTGATGTCCTATGACATAATGAATTGGCAGGCTACAGACGAGGAAATCAGCATGACGTGGGAGGTGGGGAGATGGTTAGGGTCAGTATGAATTAACAAAAAAAAAAACACTGAGGTATTAGGAACAAGGTTACAGGAATTATACAAAGCTTTTTTTCATTAGAAAAGCTTCATTATGTCTTAACATCAAGACACATAATAAAAGAAAAATAGATGAAAATGAATCATGCTTGCATGCACAGAAGGGTTAGGAAGCCACTAGGAGAAACTCAATACATCCAGAGGTGGAAAGAGGGCATCACCTTGGTCAGCAAGTGAGAGGGCTTTCCTGCAATGCTTTTCAGAATGAGAGAAGTCTCCCTGTCCAGATACGAGTGCTTTGTGCAGAGAGAGAGGAGAGACATTAGTGCTTTGATTAATAAACATGAATGATTTTTCATAGTGTGAAAGCACAGGGGAAAATTGTGAGCAATAATCACTGAAATTAAAAATAAAATATCCTATCCAAAACACTGTTCAATTTCACATAACACGATGAGCCATTCTGTATGGACAATCATGAAAAGCATTATGGTGTTGTATAAGATGGACATGGCACTTTAAAAGTGCTGCAAATTTTGCTTTTTTGCTTGCTTTTTTTTTGTGGAACATCGTGCATAATGAAATTAATTGCTAACTGAATAGCATGTAATAATAACAATAATAATACATTAAAGTTAATATCAAATGATTAAAAAATAATAATGAAAATAAATATTTACTATGCATTTTATGCTATTATTACACACTTGTTATAAGAAATAAAACAGTTAAAAATCAGATTGTCAGTAAAGATCTGTGGGATAGGATAGATTAGTGAAATCCCTCCGCATCAGTCTGCTCTACTTCAGTCTACTTCTGAACAATCGAAGGAAGCATGTAGACAGCTTTAAATAGCAGTGGTCTATGTGCCTTCATAAAACTTCACCACAAACTCATTTTGTTCGCAGGCTGGTTCACATTAACCAACATGGTAAACATACTAATATAGCAAAACCCAACAAGTTGGTGTTTGGTGGCAATGTGAAAAAGCCTCAAGTAAAAGAAATAATCTGTCACACACATGATGCATGACGACCTTCCTTTCATTTAAGAAAGAAAATGTAATTGATAACTGATGCATTTGAGAAGTCTGCATTTGTTTAACTGTACCCACGATGGGTTGAAAGTTATTAAAAATAAAAAATGTGGGTTAGACTATATCTCAATACAACGACTAAATACAACCCAAACTACAGCAAAATCACTTATCTGTGTAATTAAGTCTGCAGTGAGGGTAAAAGCCACTTTTATTTGGCCTTTCGGACAGGGACAGAAGCAAAGCTCTATTTAACGCTTAATCTGCTCTGCTAGAGGCCTGAGGAAATGTCTGGGTTCTGTTCCAAAACCTAGTGAGCTGCCTACATGGGCAGCATTTTAAGCGCTTTAGACATAAAGGCTTTTCCAACAAGCACCCCATTGAACACAAAGATATTCAAAGGCCCCATGGCAAGCTTTTTATCCTTTACTTGATAAGGATTAAATGTAAGGATTTTTAAAAACATTTTTACTCACTATTTCTATCCCTTAAAATATTATAATAGCATGACACAACTAGAAAAAATGTATTATAAAATGCCTATGGAGTTTTAATAAAATAAGAATTTATTAATTTACATGATTCTTCCATGTCTAGAAATCACACAACGGAACATCATAATTAGGGCTGCACGATAAATCGAAATGGAATCGAGATCGCGATTCGACAGAAGCTGCGATTGTCATGCGTATCTTTCAGTGAAGCACGGTTCTGTGATCAGCAGTAAATCTCCATCCAAAGGCCAGAGGGCGCTCTCGCGCTGAAACTCCAAATACGCCTCGCGCATAACAATCGCATTCGATTAATCGTGCAGCCCTAATCATAATACATACCTAGGTTTTCCAAAACCCTGTTTCCACAAAGCAGAAAAAAAAACTTACGTTGAAAGGGTAAATTAAAATAAGAAATATTTAGATGTTTAGTTGTTTTGGCTTATTTTGAATGCTTGTTTTGTCTTATTTTAAAGGTGCAGTAGGAGATCTTGGAAAATGCTAACTTTAGCCTGATAGCATGAAAGCGAACGTCCCACCCTCCCTGCAATCGCCATCCAAAGCCACGCCCACTGAACGCATATACGCTCACAGACCACAATACCAGAGACAACATTACAATAGGCTACATCAGCGGTTCCCAATTCCAGCCCATGTTCCGAAGTGAAGTAAACTTCAACGGATTTCCCCTGCTCAGGGAGTAGGGAGCAATGAACACTGTGTAGGGATCATATCGATCGGAACACAGTTCATGCACGTAGCTCACGTCTAACGAGCTGGTTATCTGAATCGGGTGTATTAACTAAGCGAGACATGCAAAATATTCAGAGCGGGGGACGCGACGACTGGATTAACCGCTGGGCTACATCATGTGTCATTCACCGTTGAGAAAACTTTAAAAGTACTACAATACCAGGAAGGAAGATCGGGTTGTTGATGTTTGTCTGCCATTCTCGCTCTGTCTGCACAGCGTGCGTGAATGCGCTGATGACGTATCCTGTCTGCGCGAACAGGGTGCGCAAAGGTGTGCTAATACATACGTTGACAGGCAGGTAGGAAAGCCAATTAAAATGGTCGGACCGAGCGTTTTGATTGGACGAACATTTCTTGGTCCTACGCCTTCCACAGAATAAATAAATACAGATAAATACATTTAGACCGCTAAACTTAATGATTGCTATCGGGATGTGAAGAGACTTTCAACCAGCATAACAAAAAATGTTTCTGAAGCCAATCACCTATTGCACCTTTAAATTATTTTAAGTCATCTTGAGGCTGCCTTGGAAGTTTGCTCAGACCCCCTATCGGGCCCGACCCCTGGTTGAGACAAACTAAGGCATGTTGCATGTATCCTTCAAAGAGGTCTCTTAACAAACTGCTTCAAGCTCAGTGAAAAAAATCCATTCAAGATGTCAAATAATACGAGATAACATTGTTTACCTCTGAACTCGGCTGGTCCTGTCTGTCCTGTAACCCGTCCGGATCAGACTTGGGTTTTTCGATGTCCAGCGAGTCCATGCTGGATGCAGAGGCCGAGTTAATGCTAGAGCGAGAGGAATGGACAAAGGACCGCACTTCATGCTCGGTGACCGTACCCACCGACCCTGTCCTGCGATGATGATGATGATGATGGGAGGTCGGCCGCCGCACGGTGGAGGAAGAGTACGGTGCTGAGATCACAGAGCCGAAGGATGTGGAGCTCTGCCTGGCTGCTTCGTCCATGCTTTGGGAGGCTTTTTCCAGCTGAGCTGTGATGTCATCCAGAGAGAAGTTGGATGCCAGCGGAGGTCTGCTGTTGGAGCTGCCCACCCTGATGGTAGAGGCGGGAGAGGCGCGGGTACTGCTGCTGGTGCTGCCTCCACTGCTACTCGCACCTCCACTGCTGCTGCCCGTGTGCTTGGTGCTGTGACTGCGTCCGGCCGGGGGCTTCTGACGGACTTTGGTGTCCCCGGTCAGGCCAAGGCGAGAGGAAGCGCTGCTAGGCTTACTGATGGTGCTGAGCTCCTGCTCGATGGAGCAGAGGTCTGCCATCAGAGCATCCAGATCCACAGCATCACCCTGGTTCAGAGCCTCTGTAAGGAAACAAACGTACACATACACACAAATGTAAACAAACCAGCTCATTTAAGCATGTCAAATATTAAGACTAACGACAGACAGTCAGCGGACGCTAGCGATTACTGTTTATAAAGTTTTAAATATGGATATTTCTAACAAAAATGCATCGATTCGCTTCAGGAGGCCTTTATTCACCCCCTGGAGCCATGTGGGACACTTTTTATGATGGATGGATGCGCTTTATTGGACTTCTTTTGGACTACTGAAAGATAACACCTATTCACTGCCATTATAAAGCTTGGAAGATCCAGGACATTTTTAAATAGAACTCTGATTAGATTCATCTGAAAGAAGAAAGTCATATACACCTAGGATGCCTTGAGGGTGAGTAAATCATGGGGTAATTTTCATTTTTGGGTGAACTATCCCTTTAAGAGCATAAGAGACTTTTTTCAAAAACATTAAAAAAAAAAAAAATCTCATCAACCCCAAACTTTTGAATGGTAGTGTAAATAGTCATATTTGCATTAGAATGTCAGTGATTTGAGAATCAATAAGCACCTCATGAGGTCATAATAATTTTTAAAAAATTGGAAACAAATCATAATGATCCTTATGGAGTCATGATGACATTAAAATGTGTAGTCCCCAATTACATAAATCATTTTGCAATCTATAGCCCCCATCTGAGGTCATAATGATATTAGAATACGATAATATAATATTGTGGATAATAATTGAATATATTGTAAAGTAGAGAGTACACTGTGGCCTTACCGTTGATGTTATAAATGGAGAAGCGATAGGCCATGTTGGCCATGTTTGTCTCTTGTCTGAGCGGTGCTTTCTGCACCTTCTCTGGTCTCCCGTCATCTAGACTCTAAAAACAGATTGTGAGTGGTGAGACTACACATATACACCGTAGTTTAACCTGTGTCAGTCCTGTGAATAACATGGTAGAGGGATTTCAGGACTATCTGATTAATTTAGAAAAATACAGATTATCACTGATGTCATCCATACTTAATACATTGTGTTGCATAACATTAAAAACTAATAAAAGAAATTGAAATGCATCTACGAGACCACTGCACAAACCTGAATTGAATGACTAACTGAATGACTGACAGACTCATCACACTGTTTAAAGCCTCACAGGTAATGACATCACAAACCTAATCTAAACTGACAACCATGAGATTATTACACAAATTTACTGGTTATCATCTCTCAGCCTCACCTTTGTCAGTTTGTCCAGCTCTCCCAGCCATGCTCCGAACATTTTGTCCAGGTCCTGGTCCTCTTTATCACTGTCCTCCTCTGCAGCGTGATCCAGCTCGTCATCTGAAAACTGCTCCATCTGAAACACGAAAAGTGCAGGACTACTCTGAATTCATGGGAAAATTAAGACTTTTTTACAGATTTTTAAACGGAACAATTTTTAAAAAGATAAAAATGTATCTTAAAAAAAAATCTAAATTAAGCATTTAAATTTAATACTTAACATTAAAGTGGTATTTAACCTAACTTCAAATATAAGCAAAATTTGCACACTTACTGCATAAAAACAGTATGACACACTACCATTCAAACTTTTTTCTTTTTGAAAGAAATTAATACTTGTATTCAGCCAAGACAATTTAAAAGTGACAGTAAAGACACGTATAATGATACAAAACATTTCAATTTCAAATAAATGCTGTTCTTCAGAACTTTCTATTCATCAAAGAATCCTTAATAAAAATGTATCGCTGTTTACACAAAATTTTAAATAGCACAACTGTTTTCAACATTGATAATAAGAAGAAATATGTCTTGAGCATCAAATCAGCATATTAGAATGATTTCTGAAGGATCATGTGACACTGACATGACTGGACTGGAGTAATGTCTATAACAATATTTCATTCTATATTACGTTTTTTACTGTATTTTTGATTAAATAAATGCAGTCTTGGGGAGCAAGAGACTTCTAAATACATACACCGACCCCAAACTTCTTAAAGGTAATTTAATTACATTTTTAGTTGTACATGCTTCAGAAAAAAAGCAACTAAAAGCACTGTCAATCAATACACATGCCAATTGACACTCATAAATTTGACATATGAACCTCACAACATGCTGCTTTCTTTAGGCTCTAATGCACATTCATTAATAAGGCCTCAGATTTCATGATCAGCCACTTTCACTTTTCGTGATCACACACTGCCCTCTGGTGGCCACTAGGACACATAGAAATTTTGTCATGATAATACATGACAGAGACTGCACAAACTAATGTTACCAATGGCCACTATTGTATATTATGAAGTCCTTACGTAACATCACAGGCCCAATTCTTCTTTGTACTCAGCACTCAAAGCATAAAAGATTTATAGATAACAAGAACCCCATCCCGTAGAATCTAACACTACGCATGGACAGATGGAGACCTGGTGTGTGTGATGCACGCATCTGTATATATCAGTGTCTTATCATCAGTGTTTATATCAGATGGTTTGGAAATCCTCCTCTCCAGTAGTAAATGGTTTTGGCAAGCTTAGCAGCAACACATTTCAATCACTGTTAAAACACAAAGCCATTACCGCTCTCCAGTGTCTGTTTCTGTACCACACATCAACCGTTTAAAAAGTAGTTTGAAGTTTATGTACTAGCCAATGAACAAAATAAGCACTGTTACACTGTGCATAACAGAATGGGAATAATCCTCTTACGTTATTAAAATTCTTCTCAGGTACTTTGGTCTGAAAATATCCTGTTACTGGTGAGGAAACCTCGTGGACAGACTGTACCAGGCCACAGAAATCTCCACTGTAACCATGTTACGGAAAGGAAAAACATATATATACTAGACATGGGCTATTTACAGTAGTTGTTGGAACGATTTCCAAACCAGTCATTCTGAAGCCAACATTCCACAGGTTATGTACGATACGCAGGGGGGTCATTTGCAATCTGGCAAGCCTGTAATTGTGGGTCAGTCTTTCTCAAACATGCAGAGAGAAACTGGGCAGTGAGATGATGAAGTGCTAGCCAGATGTTCCAGAGTTTAGATCTTCATCAGAACAGCCGGCAGGATCATTAGAGATGGAGACCACAGACCACCGCAAATATCTTAAACACACCAGCACAGCTGAAGAATTATCAGCATTACTACAGTACATGTCCAATGACCACTTGTACAAAATCCACTGTATTATGATGCTATCATTGTATAGGGATGGTATCACAAATGATAATACCATGGTACTTTGATATACACTACCATTCAGTAGCTGTGTAATAATATGAAATATTATTACAATTTAAAATAACTGTTTTCTATTTAAATATACATTTTAAAATGTAATTTATTACTGTGATTGTAAAGCTGAATTTTCAGTAGTGATTACTTCAGTCTTCAGTGTCACATGATCCTTCAGAAATCAAGAAACATTTATTATTTTCAATGTCAAAAACAGTTTTTGCTGCTTAATATTGTAGTGGAAACACATTTTCAAATTTTTTTTTTCAGGATTTTTTGCTGAATAGAAAGTTCAAAAGAATAGCATTTATTTGAAATATCCTTTTTAACAGTATAAATGTCTTTACTGTCATTTTTGATGATGTGTATCCTTGCTGAATAAAAGCATTAATTAAAAAAATATATATTACTGACCCCACATTTTTGAATGGTACCGTATACAGTACTATGGTACTAAGTTATTACCATAAAAGGCTCATAGGGATTGGGGTTCGAATCCGGCTTGGGTCAAATCCCGCCCACACTTCCCCCTCGCTCTGTCACTTTCCTTCCTCTTTCGTAAATACTAAAAACCCCCCCAAATGCCTCAACTATAGAGTAATTGGTTCATGCTAGATTCTAAACATGTCATTCTCAGGTTTCTGGAAAGTTTTCAGATTCCACTTCTCACATGTTCTCTTGGCTCATCTCTGCAGCCCAGATCCTCCGAGCTTTATCAGCAATTGTTTATGTTTGATCCGAGGAGAGAGAGTGAGTGAAACCAGGGAGAGAATTAAAGGGTCGCGTTTCAGGGAGCTGGGCTACAATTAGCTCCCTGCGGTTAGCAGCCCTGTGATTTGGGCCTGGATGGCAGGCCCGGGGCGTGGGCCACTACAGAAACTCAATCTGTGCTTGGAAAGATCCCTGCTGACACACACACTGGCCCATGTAGAAGAGCGAGTGAGTATGTGTGTGTACATGTGACAACAACATCATCATCATCATCACCAGAAGGCCTGTGATCGCACGTGCTGCGAAGTCATGCCACGGTAGTCTAGTCTAATAGATGCTGGACCGGACTGCTTGGCTCACACCTTCTCCGTTTTATGCAGAATCCATCTTGAGAGACACCGGCCGCGTGTAGCATCAAGCCTGCAGAGGAGGCATCTGTTTCACATCACTGCCTTACACATTCCACTCACAGCAAGCTCTTCGCTCTGATGGAGTAAAGCAGGCGCTCCTGTTGCCTCCTACATAGGAGAGCCAGCAGTGTTAATACTTCATACCTAATAATTAATACAGCAACATGTGTCCCAACACTGCCACGCTCTTGCTGTGTCCATATTCTCTCCACAACAAATCCTATACATTTACCACTATTCAGAATACAACAGGAATGAAAAATGAGCCATTCATTATAAGAATAAATATATATAAAAAAACACCAAGTCTAAACAAATTTATTTCAAACAAAACTGAAACTACCGGATGTGGGAATAAGCTATATAAATAAACTTGGGCTCACATACCTCTCACATCTGGCACAAATCCAAATCCAAAAGTTTTGCATGCTTGATGTTGATTAATTTCTAAATTGGTAAAACTTTTTAAATTGGCACCAAACAACTGAATGCACTTTTGACTATGAGCAGTATTACTAGCGTTGCTAGCTTAGGAAACATATTTAGCTCATCTAGCATGTTTTTGTGAGTGGAAAAAATGAAATAAGCTATTATAATGAATGGCAGTTTATAAGTTACACATCATTTACATTTTTACTGATAACAAATCATAAGCAGCAAAGGAAACATTAAATCTGAGGGCATGTTGCTGTGTATGTGTGTAGGAGGACAGTCTAATGTGAACAGGAAGTATGCAGGATGTAATGGATTCCTCATACCCCTCGCGGCTTGTTGTGTAAGTCATCCCTCAAGATGAGAGCCACACCAAACCTCTACCATGTCACAACAAACACACACTCCCAAAAGCTGTTCATCAGTAGATATGACTCATTGCATCAGTGACATTTTAGATTACATAACAAATGGCCAATCAAATCCTTAACTGATCCTGGGTCAGAAAACAGCATCATAATCAAGAAAAGGCACATCTCCACCCAAAGATGCTATTTCATAATTGATCAACCTGCCAGGGGAGTGCCAGAGGAATTCAGCATCTATCTGAGATGTGGATTTGCTAAGAACCCTGATAAATGAGCAGCTAAATCCTGAAGAATGAGTTTAATGATGATAACTGTTGGGCTGCTCCAAAAGATGTAAGAAGAAATACCAGTGTATTTACTCAGTGATGCGGTCTGATACCAGTGGACGGCAGGAAATCGTGTGACCTCTCGACAGACCAATGAGACCCTCACAGTTGTTCACAGAAGGCTGCCCACTCTCCAACAAAATAATATTTTTATATGTAATGTAATATTGTATTTTAAAAGTTTTAACATTTCCTCAACACGACTCAAATGTTGCAACAGATTCATGTGATAGCCTGTATTCTCAGACGATCAGTCTTTCCCATGATTCCAACTTTATGCTGTTTACAAATGGACAGCAACTGTGTGAATTGTGCTTCCCACTGCCTGACCTTATAATATTTGACCTCTGGGTCAAAGGTCAGTAGTGTGTGATGGAACAAGCTCAAATCGGCCATGAAACCCTGGTGTCTAGCAAAGCTTTTAAACTGAGAATGATAGACACCAAGCATTCATTTATGCCATCATCAAGACCAACAGTCACAGCATAATAATGTGATTTCAAGTACATTTTTGGGATGTGTGGGCCTATCAGAGGCATTAAGCTCAGATTTAGTCTGCTCTCATGCAGCATGTTGAAAATGGATGCAAGGAGACTTTGAAGTGGGGCTGTGACCCCTGTACATTCTTCACACAACAAATGGCTCGTCTTATAGAATGAGTCGTGTGTGTTTTTAATGGGAGCATGGTAAAGCCCGGAAAACACAGATAACCTAACACAAACCACAGACCCCAGCTGGTCTACAGAGAGCAACACATCCCCACATTCATCACCTGTGAGTGCATCAAACGACTCAACATACTTCAAACATGAGTCTACAAAACAGGTTATTAAATGGGCATAATTCAACATGTGAATTACACTTCTATTCAGCAATATTTCTTTTTTCAAAAATGAATACTTCTAATCAGCAAGGGCACATTAAATTAATCAAAAGTGACAGTTCTGTCAGGACCACTATCAAAGATGATTGACAATTAGCATACAGTTTGGATTGGCGGTATGGTTCTGTTCTGGGCAAGCGATAACCCCCCCAGGGTAAACAGAACAGAACTAACATAAATGTATTGCAGATATCGTTAAAGTTCAATAATGTTATGTACACATTTTAGAATTAGTCTGATTCAAAGGAGAATCAGAAGGCTGAATCCTGACTGACAGAGGAGGAGCTGGGGATGGAGGAGGGTAATTAGCTATTGAGCCATGCTCAATCAGAAAACAGCTGATAATACTGAGGGACCTTACATATGAATGCTTAGATAGGTGTCGTATTCCCATAGGTTGATGGGGATCAGCTGAGAGTCAGCTGATGCGAGCTTGACTAACGTGACCTGCCAGAACTAACGCTACGCTAGATTTAACACATTTATAATGTAACAAACAAAATATTTCTATTCCGAATGAGTTTCAAAAACACTGAATATGAAAATATAGAATCATTTCTGGAGGATCATGTGACACTAAAGTAACAACTGCTGAAAATTCAGCTTTGCCATCACTGGAATAAATTATATTTTGATATATATTATAGTATAAAAGTTATTTAAAATTGTAATAATATTTTACAATATTACTGTTTTTACTGTTTTCAAAAACATTTTAAAAAATCTTACTGACCCCATACTTCTGAATGGTAGTGTATATAGTCCTTATTTCAATCTTGTTGCAGCCATTACCCACAATTCTATGACCAGAAAAAAATAAAACATACACAGATCAATAAAAGGGCATTTGTTTTGGTACAAACTTGTTAATACTAAACATGAAACAATTTGAAATAAACCTGAATCAAAATAAAGTATTATTAGCATTAATTTATACAAAACATGATTCAATAGCTATAAGCATAAATTTGCTGCCATGTTAAAATAAATTGGCAGTGACTTTGTGTAGTGTTCCAATTAGTCAGTACTGCACCCTTCAGAGTGCTCACTTCAAGTGTTCGGTCTTTCTCAGTGAGTAGAGCATAGTAATAATCACTTGCGAGTGACATTTCCCCATTATGTTTGCATTTGATTAAAAGCATTCCTCTGAAATCATCACATGATCTTGCATGAGATCTTGTGGCAACGAACTGCTTCGAAACAACAAGTGTGCATTGAAGCATCCAATTATACACCAACATCCAAATGAATTTCCTGAAATCTCGATTTGAAAGCAGAAATATTATCTGATGTATGAAAACTCTTGGAAGGAACTATAGACACGTGGCTCAATCTAAGCAGTTCTTGCACTTTTGCATCCATGCAAACCTTATCCAACCCCAACTATTGAAACAATAAGTGAGCAGAGATGAGATTTACATCAGGAGCCAAATGGAAAAAAGAAAGAAAACACTGGAGGGAGGCAGCTAAAGGATGGTTACAGGAACTGCCAAAAGCTAACAGGACTGTGCTTTTGAAAATAACAATTCTATTCCACTGACTGAGCAGAGACTCTTATGATCTAAAAATATACAGTTACCATCAAGACTGAAGTCTATATAGTAAGTTTGTACTCTACTGTGATGGTAAAATCTGATTAAAATGTGATTGTATATCCATTAGAAATGTTGAATTTCTTCCCCTCTCTCTTTTTGAAAAATACTTTAATCCTTTTATAAAACACTGGAACTGATGGCATTAAACACCTAGAAAAAGATTCTGGAGTCAACACAAAAACAAGCAGTAAAGGGTAATGCTACAATGGCTTGTGTCCACTTACCTGGCTTTCAGCAGATCATTTAGGACTTGCGGGCTAACTTACTTTACATCACTTAATAACTATTCATGAGCCAAACTGATGGCTTATCTTAAATCCCCTCACTTTCTGTTCTTAAACCCTGTCAGAAATGTTATGGAAGTAGAAAAAAACTATAATCAGTGTATTTAGAGAGTAGTTTCCATTCGCAAGTCCAGCATTCATCTGATACAGACGTGGTTTATTCCAAAAGCTCAGAGCTTTGTGTCCTTGGGGGCTGCTTCAGTTTGCAGATCTCTGGTTTATTCACCCCAACTTCAGGAGCAATAAAGATACAGAGGGGGGTTTGGTTTGCTGTTGGGCTTAAGTACAGTAACCCTATGCTGACTGGGCATAATTGGCTAAAGTACAGTAACTCAGTGATGACTGGGCATAATTACAAAGCAGCTTCCACGTTCCTTGTGGAGCATGAGTGGAAACATTCCTCCAACCACACCACCAACTTAAGTCCAACGACTTTCAGTACAACACAGAGAAGCATTGAGGAGCGTTTTCCCACGACTACGGTACAGCTGTCATCCTCAGGGATGGGTGACTCGGGACACGACCGCAGTAAGCTCCTCGCACGAGGCACGTTCCAGCTGAGCTGTGGTGAGGATACAAGCAGAACGTCAAGGCAGAAAGAAACAGCTTCAAATAAGATCCAGATTTTCCTTCATTCCCTCTGCCTTCACCTCGAGAAGAAAAACAAATGTACTCGTGGTGAGGACGAGCTGGCCTCAGTCATCGTAGGAAAAAATGAAAATGAATCAACAAGAGAGTCCAACTCTCAGCTTAGTATTCCAGATGTGAGCGAGGGAGCATGGAAACACACAAACACAACACATTTTCTTGCTGCGTATGAAACCACATGCAAAAACAGACCGAAAATCATCAAAACGGGGGGCACAATGGTACACGAGCAAGATTATTGTGTATACTTTCAAAGTTTGAAAATATTAAGCTTTAGTAACCTTCTTCTCCCTGTATACCTCTCTTTTCCTCCCTGTTTGTCTCCGTTCTTCTTCGCAATTTGATTGCGATTACTCCCCAGAGAAAGAGAGGAGTGTTGTAGGCAGAAAGCTGGAGGCAGCCTTCCACACAGTCAACATAAACAGTACCAGGGCGATGTTTAGACTGATGTTCAGGGCACAGTGGTTTTGCGATTAAACTGTCTGCGAGTACGCTCTTTATAAATGTTCAAAGTAAAATAAAGAAAGAATAAGATGGAGCGGAAAAGAAGGGAGTTTTATCTCTTTTCAGTATCAAAGGGAGGTCCCTTGGTGAGCCACTGTGTGGACACCACACACACACACCTGCATCTCTATCTAGACAGAGACCAAAATAGCAAAACAAATCTTAAGAGAGGTTTGTGGTTCTCACAGATAAATAAAAGCAAGTGACAGCACTATAAAAGTCATCGCCAGAGATCAAAGATAAGTTGACTAAATAAACACTGAACAACATTCCCAAATTTTATAGAGCATTTGTAGCTGGGTCAATGACAAATAAAAGTGTTCAAAGTATTAAAAGGACATTAGTCACGTGCCAAATTCCAAAAAACTTCACACCATTTTTAAAGGAAAAAAATTCAAGGACAAAATTGAATATAACAATCTTAATCATTTTCCTTACACTTTGTATACATGAAGACAGTGGACAAATTGTAATTATTTCTTTTCAAAAATATACATTTAAACATTTTTCAAGATAGATAGATAGATAGATAGATAGATAGATAGATAGATAGACAGATAGACAGACACATGAATTAATAGTTTTTAAGTTGTCAAATTACATGATATTGTAAGAAACTTACTGACCTTGACCAGTGGTGTTCTTGTTGACTGAAACTAAATCTATTAAAAATATTTTTCATTCATTGAAATAAAGCTGATATAAAATATAAATATAATTATTACACAAAAGTCATGAAACATAAATGAAAATGTAAAAAAAATCCTTGGCATCTAACTGAAATAACTAAGTTTAAGTCATAATACTACATTTATGAAAACCAAAAAAAAAACTAAAACTGAAATAATAATAACAATTATTATTAGTTGTTTTACTACAATTATTAAAGCTATATAGAAATACACAGTCATGAGGATCTGCTAGGGGTCCTCTATGTAGTAATTTTCTGTTTTAATTTCTTTCATTGGTCGCACCACATGACTTTGATTCAATGGATAAATGTTCTCATGACACAGTTTTCTTAAAATCCATTTTCCCCTAAGATATAATAAAAGATTATGGCCAAACTACCCACCAGACTACTATGAAAAGGTTTTCTTTTCAATCATTTTTTTTTCTTTTAATGAGCATTTTCCTCCTTCATTCTGACAGTTGAATCATCCTGACATATTTTACTATTTGTCCCAAAAAAGATCAAAATGCAATTACAGAATTTTTAATAAGTAAATATATTTAAGAAAGACAAAAAAACAGCACATAACAAATTAGTCCAGACATAACAGCTTTCAAATGATAAGTTGCATAAAGTGCATGACACATGGTGCCCTGGCATTGTGCAAATCAGTCTCCTTGGTCAACAGATTGTACTGTCTAACATAAATCATCTTATTCGAGTCAGCACAGGTTGTCAGAGGCCACATACAACAGGCAGACTGAGGTGCAGGGATGCTGGTGCTCAGCCAATGCCACTGTTTCTGGCACGATCCCTACATATGGGAGTGATCACAGGCCGTATTCCCACTGATCCAGATAGATAGATAGATAGATAGATAGATAGATAGATAGATAGATAGATAGACAGATAGACAGACACATGAATTAATAGTTTTTAAGTTGTCAAATTACATGATATTGTAAGAAACTTACTGACCTTGACCAGTGGTGTTCTTGTTGACTGAAACTAAATCTATTAAAAATATTTTTCATTCATTGAAATAAAGCTGATATAAAATATAAATATAATTATTACACAAAAGTCATGAAACATAAATGAAAATGTAAAAAAAATCCTTGGCATCTAACTGAAATAACTAAGTTTAAGTCATAATACTACATTTATGAAAACCAAAAAAAAAACTAAAACTGAAATAATAATAACAATTATTATTAGTTGTTTTACTACAATTATTAAAGCTATATAGAAATACACAGTCATGAGGATCTGCTAGGGGTCCTCTATGTAGTAATTTTCTGTTTTAATTTCTTTCATTGGTCGCACCACATGACTTTGATTCAATGGATAAATGTTCTCATGACACAGTTTTCTTAAAATCCATTTTCCCCTAAGATATAATAAAAGATTATGGCCAAACTACCCACCAGACTACTATGAAAAGGTTTTCTTTTCAATCATTTTTTTTTCTTTTAATGAGCATTTTCCTCCTTCATTCTGACAGTTGAATCATCCTGACATATTTTACTATTTGTCCCAAAAAAGATCAAAATGCAATTACAGAATTTTTAATAAGTAAATATATTTAAGAAAGACAAAAAAACAGCACATAACAAATTAGTCCAGACATAACAGCTTTCAAATGATAAGTTGCATAAAGTGCATGACACATGGTGCCCTGGCATTGTGCAAATCAGTCTCCTTGGTCAACAGATTGTACTGTCTAACATAAATCATCTTATTCGAGTCAGCACAGGTTGTCAGAGGCCACATACAACAGGCAGACTGAGGTGCAGGGATGCTGGTGCTCAGCCAATGCCACTGTTTCTGGCACGATCCCTACATATGGGAGTGATCACAGGCCGTATTCCCACTGATCCCACAGCACTGCTATGGCACTGAGATCCTTAAGCGTTATTAAAGCAGCCATTTATCTCCAAGAGAGGCTGAAAAACACAAAAGTATGCGTGTGACTGAGTGCCACGTTGTGTTCGGGGAAAAACAGATTGAAAATGTGAAAAAAGAGAGACTGAAAAGAAAAAAATAGCAAGAATCCAGTTGAGGATGTGTGCTGGAAATGTTTTCTCCATTGGGAGCATTTCGCCAAAGACTGATGGAATATGTCCTACTGAACAGGTCTGACAAACAAAGTCGTGATTGCCTTTCCATTTACTGCACGAGGCCTGGATGTTATTTCCGCTACATTTTTTCACTCTCAGCAAAAGTTTACATTTGATGCCTCGTTCTTGTGAGCTCTACATTCCAGTCCATAATGTGCACAAATCAATCAGCCAATCTGTCACACAATGCATGTTAAAATGTCTTCATGCTAAGTGCAAAAGTTGCCGTACAAAGCAGAAATATGTGATGTCCCTGCTTTCACAATGAAGGTATAAAGAAAACCATGTGTCAATTAATTGGGTCCAGGACGTTGACTCTTAACAAGTTGCAGGTTTAAATTTGCTGCAGACTTGCACAGGCGTCACTATTTGCTACACATAAAAGCAAGAATTTCAGTGCTCTTTTCCTGGAGTGAAGAACACTAAATCCTCCGTGCAGTTCCCTTCTCATTGCTTTCTCATTATTGCAAGACTATCGTCAATGTTTCCCAACTTGATGCCACTGCAGATTTCCATTCTATACTAAAATAATCTTGTGAGTTAATAGTAGGAGACGTGTATTTATTCAGTCAGATCTGCCCTGGACCTGACCTGGATAAACAAAGAGCCATCCAACACTTCCTGGTCAAACGCCTCTGCGAGGCTCATGGGAGACGATGGTCCAACCTCATGAAGTCACAAACGCACACGCAAATCACTTAACAACATCTACACACGCAACCAACTGAAACCAAACTTATATTTGTCATCAGGATATAATTTGGTTTAAAAGATAATAGATCTATAATATTTTACAGATGATAAATGTCCACCAATTTGGTTTGTTTGGGTGGGAGCTCATATAAGCGGTTCACTTGCCAGGAAAAGATGAAAACAACAAAGAGAGAGGAAGATCCTCTCAAACAGAAGCTACAGAGAGATGAAAAGAGATTGTTTCCCGTGTCTCCATAAGCAGGATGCAGGTCATTCATCACTGGCGTGTGTATGTGTAGGAGGGCAATGATGCTGATTTAAAGATTGTCTCAATAGTCTATTTTGCCTTTACCAAGAGCAATTTTACCTCACCAGAAACTCTTAAAAAATACAAATAAAAAAATCAGAAAATATTAACTTTTTAGTTCTTTGGATACAATATTAAATTAAAAATGTGTGTCTGTGTGTGTATATATATATATATATATATATATATATATATACACACACAGACACACATTTTTAATTTAATATTGTATCCAAAGAACTAAAAAGTTAATATTTTCTGATTTTTTTATTTGTATTTTTTAAGAGTTTCTGGTGAGGTAAAATTGCTCTTGGTAAAGGCAAAATAGACTATGGAGATTTGTTGAGATAGTGAATTGGTGGGTTTTTGTTAAATGTGAGCCAAAATCATCACAATTAAAAGAACCAAAGACTTAAACTACTTCAGTCTGTGTGCATTGAATTGATTTAATACACGAGTTTCACAATTTGAGTTGAATTACTGAAATAAATGAACTTTTCCACGACATTCTAATTTATTGAGATGCACCTGTATATATATATATTCTGATCATTTTAGTTTGTATATATACACATTTTGTTTTTTTCCATATTGTACATTCATATTCATGTACCTATTCATTTATGATCCACCGTATTGCTGTGCGTTTATACTGAATCTGCTGCATTAAATTAATATTTGCACACACACTTATGTTCACTTAAATACAGTAGATGGATGTTTTTATGAATGAAAATCAAAGTCATTGGACCAACAAACCCATAGCCAGAACCTACTGTAATCAATAATTACAGCTACATCCACCCTTATAAAGAAAAAAAGTTTTCATCCTGCCTTATTCAAATAAGTACAATTCTTGAAAAACAAATAGTGAATATCCTAAATATTAGAATTCACTAGACTGGGGATAGCTGATGGTGTCTGTCTCTAGAACAGCTGCCTGTCCATGACCAAATTAAACACTGGAACCAAAGCTAGGCCAAGTATTCCAGCCATTTGTCTCATCAATCACGTGGTCAATTCACATTAGCGAGAAAGCACGGGGTTAAGAGGAGGAGGGAAGAGAAAAGATGTGGAAGCAAAAGGAGGATTCAAAGGTCCTAACATCCTGCAACAGAGTGACAAAGCATCACTAATGTCATCGTTCACGCACAAGTGAGTGCTGTAAACGGGAGACATGCTAAAAGACTCCCTATGCAGGCTTGGCAACACACACAATGGGAGAGAATCTTCACACGAGGCTCTGCCAATTAGATGCAGATCAGAGGATCCAAAACAAACTCCAAATGAACAAATTAGTTTTCAGATTAGCCATTCTGCAAATCTTGATAGAGGTTAGATGCTTAATTCAGTTCAACTCACCTGATTGATCATTATACTCACTAAAAGTCACATCCAAAAGCACAAAGTAAGATTTCCAGCAGGGACGCAAACTTAAATATTAAATGCAAATTCAACTCTTGAGCATTATGCAAGACATAAAAGGCCTACGTTCATGTCTAGATGCCCCTTTATACATCTCAAGGCCCAGAAGGGTGTGGCTTCTGCCAACAACACATATTGGCGAATCCCCAGACGTCGCAACCAGCACAGATGCTCCAGTTTTTCCAATCCCAGCTGCACAGTAACAGGGTCACACCTGATAACACACTTGAAATACAAAGCAAGTGCTTCAAAATCTACCTTATGAAAACACAGCAAGCCGTCTTCTATGTCCATTAGCTAAAAAGTCACAAAATTGTCCAACATAAATAAAAATAATTCTTAAATTCTTAAAATTAAAGGTTCCAAAAGGTGGTTTTTGTATCGATGCAATAGAAGAACCATTCTGGGTTTCACAAAGAACCTTTCAGTGAAGAGTTCTTAAAAGAACATTTAAATAATCGAAAGAACCTTTTTCCACTATAAAGATCCTTATGTGCATTTGAAATGTTCCATGAATGTAAAGGTTCTTCACAGATGCCAATAAAGAGCCGAATTCTGTAAGAGTGTACAAAAGCCATATCAGCCAAGCCTCTCTAATATCACAGCCGTATCCAAGAGGTTAAATATATAGCCAAGGCATAAACTCTAGCTGTGATAAAAGGGGGCAACACTGTCTGCCTCAGGGCACTTAGGGAAATGAGGGGCCCTGATTCAGTGACAGTACAGAGATGGATTAGATGCAGTCTTGCTGATGCTACCATTAAATTTAATGAGTAAGGAGAAAGAGGGGTTTCTGCAGTGGACAGAATGGAATCAAAGATGACGATTCTGGTACAGGATAGTCCAGCTGAGGCCCCATTTACACACAGCAGGGGGGTTTGTGTTCATCCAGAGACATAATGCACCACACTACGAATCAATACTGTTGCCCATGCTCTTTTCAAGCAAACCCACAAGCTTTGAACATGGGCCAGGCTGGCAGAAGTGCCTGTGTACACATCACAATGACCTGCAGTTCATCAGTGGCAAAGCTGAGCCTAATCTGAGTTCATGCAAACATGGCCTGGAGCTGGTCAGAACTGTTTTCAAATGCAGATCACTTGCCATGCTACACTAAGCCCATTTAATACTGTTAAGGGATGTAGAGGACTGTGATTTGCAGCAACAAAGCAACTAGAAGAAACCTATAGATTTAAGAGGATAAAAAAAATTGCATAATATAACATACCGTTCAAAAATGTGGGTTCAGTCAAATTTTTCTAAAATAAATTAATACTTTTATTTGGCAAAGATGCATTAAATTTGTTTGACAGTAAAGATATTTATATATGTATATAAATTACATATATACTGTATATATATATATATATATATATATATATAATAAGAAATGAGCAGCAAATCAGCATATTATGAATACGGTTCTGATTTCATAATGAGATTATACAGATAGCTGCTGGACTTCATACAAACATCACATGTTTTTTCATGCTCTTTTGCCCCTTGTTTTGCAGCACTAAGCAGGAAAATAATTCACAAGACTATCTGTTTCTGTAATATATATATATATATATATATATATATATATATATATATATAAAAAGAAAAGAGCAGCAAATCAGCATATTAATTTTTTTTCCTGAAGGATCATGTGACACTGGAGTAATAGCTGCTGAAAATGTTTATTGTAATAATATTTTATTTCACAATATTACTGTTTTACTGTATTTTGATCAAATAAATGCAGCCTTAGTGAGCATAAGAGACTTTCAAAAACATGAAAATATTTTATCAACCAACCTTTTGAACAATAATATAATGTAATATAATAAAACAAGTTATATTAAAGTGGTAACACATTGAATGGGTAGATAAAAGCACATTGCAATCCTCCATTACGTGCTTTCCTGTGGGTGCTCTGACATCACTCCATCACTTCCTGTACCCACTTGCTCTTTTCTTATCTTCAAGAATCCAGTACAATCAGAGCAGTCAGTTTGTATGGTGCTGAAAGGTCAAGGCGGAACAGAATTCAGTAGAATAAGTCTGCTAAGGTCAACACCACTTCAGGATCTACATTTGAAAGAGCTCATGAGTCAGCCAAAAGCCATGCTTCCAAACAAAAACAAAGATCCTGGTTTGTACACGTTATGAATAGAATCAAAACTAACTATCACACCCTTTCTAGAGGGCTGCATAGGAGGCAGACACACCAACCGGCCCTTGAAAATTAGACATTTGGATAGACTGACCACAATTTAGCCAAGAGATCCTAGAGATCCTCCATTGTGTTGGGCCCACAAATGGCACTATCCACGATGAGGGTACAAAACAGAAACACTTTTTCAACAATATGTTTGTGAAAAGAGATGATTATATTTTAGAAAATGTTTGTCCATCTCAGGAGGTCAAACTAAATATTTTTTATCTACTTATTTTATATGATGTTTGCCATTTTTGCAACCCTGTTACTAAATCGGAGACATGAAACAATGATTTGAAGGATTTTGTTAATTTATAGCAAATATTAAACAAAAATAAAATACTCTGCAATGGGTAACAGGATTGAAGTAACTGTTTTCCAAATTTATCCTAAATTCACTCAGCAGAGACAAGTTAGTTTGGGAACAAATGTTGGTTGATCATTGGTGATTTTTTTTTTTTCTTGCAGTAACTTTGGCAGCAGAATGGAATTATGTAACAATAATGGATAAAATATTTTCTACAATATTTAATGTCAATTCAACCAATTTTATCTGCTGGACAAAGAAAGAAAGACCAAAACCTATTGAGATACGACAGAAAAAATATAATTTTAAGGGGGTCTAGACAAGCTGATTTGACGCGTGTTTATTTTAATAAGACATTTTATCTAAAATGTCTAAAGTGTAATTCCAAAGAATTCATCCATTTTCTGCTTTAAAAAAATCTCTACCCATATTATGGAAAGTGCCAGATAGAAGCAGTGTGATCCACGGGTCAAGCTGGCTTTAGGTAGCAGCTGAACTCAAGAGTTGCTAGAGACTCCAAAAACAGCACACAGTGGGACAGAGCGGCTGCCCAGGAGCAGCACATACTTTCAGATTCTATTTCCATCTAAACCAAAACAATTAGAAACGCAACACCTTTGCACAGGCTGTGTGGGAAGCTGCTTCTTTGGCATCTGGGGAACTGAAAACACCTCAGCTTTTCTTCAAGGCTACTGACATTGATTTCGTTCTCCCCTGATGCCCTTTATCAGTGAATCATGTAACTACAAAAAACAAAACATAACAATATTAAAATATCTCTTTACATTATGGAAACCTGCACAAAAGTTTAACCATGTCTAATAATTTTACAAAATTTCCACTAGGTACATGACATCTTGTTCCTCAGACAACTGGTCTAGACACTTAATGCAGAGGGAGAACTCCAACACTCCTTCCCTGCACCTCACTGATGAGGAAAACGACACTTTGTGTAGTAACTGTTCAAGGAAACTTGAGACTGTAAAGTCTTTGCTCATGTATTGTTGGGGCCCCAGGTGCCTGACGTCCTTCTCCCACTGTCCCCTCTCATTAGCACAGAGCTAAAGCAGGCGCTCTGAGGAGATGACCACACTTCTGCAACTCCCTCCGAGACAAGACATGAAGAGGCACTAACTGAGAGGGTGGATGGAGGGAAGCAGCACTGAGGTTTCCTCAAGGAAGGGTTCGAGGGGTTAATGATAGAGTGCCTGTGTGCACACGTGCGCTGGAATGTACGGCAGTCCGCAGGTTTCAGACCTGATGATAACAGGGCAGACGACACACAGGGATGTAATTCAGGCACATCAGAGTCCCGGAGGGGAGACTGGGTCTACTGTTTCCATACATCCCCACATGCTTTCACTTTTCAATTGGAATTACCAATGAAGACGGACTCTGCGGCGAGTGAACAGGAGGATCCGAGGCTTAAAGCAGTGTTATTTGAGATTTTGCTAATGTCTGGGAGGTTTTAAGGGTTGAGTCTGTCCACAGACATTATGTTCCTTTCAAAACACACATCACATGTCTATGGAAATATTCAGAGTGTTATTAAAAAGTATTATGGAATGTTTAGAAAGAAAAGCCAGTCACGCAGGCGGGATGAGATCATAACTTTGTCAAGTTTGCTGCTATAATATTCTACTTGTGATTCAAAAGAAAATGTAAAGGTCAAGTGTATAAGTGCTCCACTAATGTCATCAAATGAACATAGCTCACAGTTTTCAGGGAAATCAACCTATGATGTGTTTTTTCAGGGAACTCAACACTAAAACAAAGTAGTTATTCTCTAATATAAAAATGAAAAAATATATACAGCAGTCCATCACCTGAGATTTCAATATCTAAACATTACACACATCACCTATATTTATAAAATGTAAAGATATTTTGGCAAACAAACAAAATCATGCAGTCAGCTGTTTTGGTACTAAAAGAAAGCTTACCTTTGGTTCTGTGGCAGTGCCAAGCTGATTTCTGAATGGAAACGTTCCTCAATCAATCTGTGGAACAGAAAAGACTAATTAATCCAAGTTAATTAATTCCCTGGCCCATTATTCATTTAGCTAGAAAGGAGAGCTACAAATCAGTCCACTTTAGCCATCAGATCTGCAGGTTAAGAATGCATTATGCAGCTGCTGTACCTGATGTGACAATGCAGCCCTGATGCCATTAGTCAAAGGGAATCAAAGGGAATGACTAATGTGGCCACCGTTCATAAGCAAGCTGATATGACCACAAAGAACGGGAAAAAAGGTTGTTTAATGCAAAATGGTGCTAATGGTCATGACAGAACCTGAGCCGTTTAAAATGCTTCAAATTATAACCCCAAGATTCAATTAATGCTTAATGCACATAATGCAAGCACAGTAGTTCTTGTAACAAGGTAAAAGCTTTGATGGAATAAAATTTCAATTAAATTGAAAGCAACTGATTGATCAAGTCTCCTCACAAATCTATGAGATCACAAGAAGCAGATGCTGACATGTGGCTGGTTTCTGATTTAAAGCAGTGAAACACATAATATGTCATTAACTCTTTTCATAATTAGGACTTTAAATTCAAATCTATGTATGCTGCTACATGGGGAAAGATTATATTGTGACAAATGAATTAGAAGCAATACATTTAAATTAACAAATATTTACTGTAGTCTCTCAATTAACATGACACAATAAAACTTAAACCATATGTACAATAATTTTACAAAAATGAGAAAAATATAGAGAGAGATGATAATCAGCTTGATTTTTTTGTTTTTTTAAATAATTGATTTTCACACGTTTTTCTATTTTGGTCATTGGGTGTTTAATCGTCACCTTGGAATTATAAGGTTCTATCTGCCATTTTTGTCAAAATTGAGTTATTCACATATTCATATTCTGTGATAACTTATTTACATTATGTGATTTTTTTTTAAAGG
Source organism: Sinocyclocheilus anshuiensis (assembly GCF_001515605.1). NCBI lineage: Eukaryota > Metazoa > Chordata > Actinopteri > Cypriniformes > Cyprinidae > Sinocyclocheilus > Sinocyclocheilus anshuiensis. Next base: position 785,533 of record NW_015553581.1, read on the forward strand.
TGTGTACATTTCGGGACTGGTGTATGAAAGATACTAGTTCCCAATATCATTATATGGAATGCAAAAACTTTGAAGCTCAATATCTCGAAACTGCTCAGAATGCAGATAGAACCTTATAATTCCAAGGTGACATACTATCAAATCTCTAAAGAATAGCACACAACATTCGCAAGCTATTACACCATGTGTTCAAAAGTTAACAGTATTTACAAGTTAAAACACTTGTTAAAAATGTGTTGTTTCATGTGCATGAATTACTCAATGTAACAGACATTCAGAAACATAGCATTTTAAGCTTAACAGCTTGACACAGCCAACAACAAATGATGAAAGGATGATTTAAAGGATGAAAATAAGGATGAAAAATAATGCTGAAAATAAATTTGCAATCATTTAAATGAACAACCAACCAAAGTAAGTAAATAAATAAAATGGCACAATAAATGTTTTATTGTTGTAGACTCGTGCTTAGCTTTTTTTTGTGTTTGTTTAGTTCTTTTGTCAAAAAAAAGAAGAAAAAAATGTGGCATGTTGTTATTGGACACTTTTAAATATAGAGGAATATATAAGTTGTATAGGAAGTATAGCATGGCACACTGCAGGACATTTCTGTCACTGCTTGTCATTTCATGCAAATGACCCAATTACTGTAGGAAGGGCTGAAGAGCTAAGGCAACGACCTCAGATATGTTTAAAAGAAATCCTGCATATTCCCTATAAGGTATACCGATGTGTTATATTTAAGACTAAATATTATCAAATGCTAATAACATATTAAATGCTGAAAGAACCTTTAAAAGGGAGTTGTTACCATTAGATAAGCTTTAGAGCCTCACATACTCCAGAAATGAGGTTGAGTCAAATCAACACCACTCCACTATAAATAAACAGTCAATTGTAGTGGTGTGTGTGGGTCAGTGGGTGAGGCTATTTATACATAGAGAGTGGGGTTCAAATGTTTTGATACACTCTCAAATACCCTTCTTCATGTCTGTTACACACATGTTCACTAGACAACTGTGCTGGTCGTATATTAACAAAGACTAGCTGCCTCTGTTAAGGTCCCCAAGTTTGTATTTCCAAAAAACAAAATGAGCAAATCAAATCTTAACTACTCACCGATGAGCAGGGGAAGAATACCAATTCACAAACACACTTTCCACACACCCAGTGAAGAAAATCACAACCATTTGCAATTCAAATTCGAGGACCAGCTCTCTGCGGCAGGAAGCCACATAAAGCCTAATGTTATGAGCTGATTACATCTCGTTCATACTGATGGAAGGAGAAACAAAAGAGCGATTATCACTGTGACCTCCACATCCTTCTGTCCATGCAGACGAAAACCGATACACTTCCCTTTGCGAATGATGAACAGGTGAGCGAGAGAGAGTATAGTGCAGAGCAGCATGCATATCATTCAGATTTGTGGTACATGGTTGCAGGGTTTTGGTGCAGGACGTCAGAAAGGAGAAACAGAGCTGTCACACAGCATCAAAGCAAGCAGTGACCACACACTGACCTAATAATGCAGCTTAATTTAAACATAAGCGCACTAGAGGAAGGATCTCGTGCCATTTAGGCAAGTTTCATTCAGAAAAAGAGAAAGACAAACTCATGCTTTTTATATAACAAGCTACTTTTTCCAATGAGTAGAAGTGTATTGCTACGTCAAATCTTTAATGTAATATTGTAATGTGCACAATGCTTTTTAGTAGAAGTAGTAGAAGTGTGGGAGCAGTATCGCTTTCTCGCATTGGTTTTCAGTTGGCTACTGATATGACTGGAGTCTTCATCTCAAGAGTGCATCATTTTTAAAAGTACTGTAGTATTAATTTTCTTAAGAGTAATACCCAACACACTTTCACAGCAATTTTGTTTTTCCCAAAAACTATTTTATGTTTATGAATTGATGGCAAATTTGCATGAAATCATACAACCTCATTCGTACATTTTCGTACAATCTGCTTAAAGGGGTCATATGATGCGATTTCAAGTTTTCCTTTCTCTTTGGAGTGTTACAAGCTGTTCGTGAATAGATAAGATCCCTAAAGTTGCAAAGACTAAAGTCTCAAACCCAAAGAGATATTCTTTATAAAAGTTAAGACTGGTCCACGCCCTCCTAAAACGCCTCATTTAAACACGCCCCCACATGTCTACGTCACTGTGTGGGAAGATTTGCATAACACCGCCCAAATGTTCACGCAAAGAAAGAAGGCGTAACTTAATTTTTGCT
>NW_015553581.1:787997-795746 GCF_001515605.1 Sinocyclocheilus anshuiensis
CGATCACAAATGCAGACATGGCTTTATGTTTCGCGGCGCGATGCAACGCAACACTTAAAAAGGCAGTATAAGTCATTCTAATCCGTAATTATGTCCCCACTGGATGCAACAAATGCCTCGTTTATAATGGGTTTTCATGTTTTTGTCTCGTCGCTCCGGCCGGACAGGGCATCACAATATGGTAAGGGGCGTAACATTTCCGTCACACGCTTGAGGTATTCAGCCAATCACAACACACTGGATAGCTGGCCAATCAGAGCACACCTCGCTTTTCAGACCGATGAGCTTTGTAAAAATCGACGCGTTTCAGAAAGGCGGGGCATAGAGGAGAAACAATAATGTACAGTATGTGGAAAATAATGTTGTTTTTTTTTACCTTAAACCGCATAAACACATTTCATTACACCAAATACACAAAATAATGTTCTTTTTAGCAACATCATATGACCCCTTTAAGCCCCACTGATGGTTAGGTTTAGGGGTGAACCTTCATGATTATTTTTTTTCTAAACATCGTACCTTTTCATATGATACAAATCGTACAAATTTATACAACTTTGCCACAGACGTGCCAAAACGTAAAATAGTTACATTTTTTCATGAGATTGGTAATACATGAGGGCTGGTTATACCTTACTAATGAGGAAAAAAAAATTACCACAAAACATTCTACAGACTGACCATTTAATTAAACTCACAATGTAACAGAAATATGTTCAGATGTTTTTTTTTTTTTCCATAAATAACATTCCAATAAAGCTGATTATCAAAAAACATAAGCTTGGTTATATCCATCAGTTGTTGATTGGTTGGAGGAAGACCAGACTGCAAGCTTGAGGTCAATTTTAAGAAAGGTTAAAATTAAATTCTGCAAATTAAATTCTGCATTTTCATTAAAAAATAGGAGTTGAAAAAAAACATGCGTGGATTGTTTTCATTTCCCGCTGACTTTGAAACAAAAATAGGTAATTGGTAAATACACATAGCCACAGAAGCTTACATCAGGTCCATTTTCTTTTGCAGATGAAGCAGACAGCTATGTGTTGTTTTATTAATGTAAGTGTATCTGTGTGCACGTCTCTGGCCCTACAGCTCTCATTTCAAAGTCAGAGCTGTAAAGAGGAACCTCCGGACAGACACAGATTAAAAGAGGAAAGGAGGGAGCTGCTGACAGCCTCTGACAGCACCGCCAAGGGGTTTAGTGTGTCACCTGTATCTTCAGCCTCTAGGGCTCCGTTTGGAATTGAAATAATTAACCTGGCAGAGCCAGTGAGCTGCTGGTGGTGTGGAGGGTCACAGCGGAGACTGAGAGTCATTACTAGGTCAGTAGGACTCACAGAAGGAATGGACCAGAGGCCATACTATGGCTTTGATATGTGATGGGTGTTTAACAGTGTAAGCCACTGCACACTCTCTCTGAAGCCCCAGAAAATAATTACCATCACCCATTCAAGAAAACGCTCTTGAGCATCATTGCTAGGGGAGGTAATTAGAACTCAAGCAGCTCACAAGAGAGAAAATAGAGTACTGCAACAACTGGGTCATGCAAATGGTTGGAGGCAGACTTCTTCTATATCGCCTCTCTGCAAGGTCTGGTGTGACTCAGTAGGTTCAAAAGAACAAATAAAGGGAATCTGAGGCAATCTGCTGTTAAGCTGTTATTACAATAAATTACATTTCAGGAAGCAAGTGTCAGAATAGAGAAACTTAAGCAATCCCAAAAACAGTTTACATGATGAGACTATAAACTGTGCTTTAAGGCTTCAGGCGGTGCACCTTTGAGGAATTCTGTCATTAAATAATTTAAAAATGAAGCCCGTTCTTAGATAGGTTACTCTATGACAAACCAGAGGGCAGAATAACTCATTGGCCGGATAACTCATTAGCAGAATAACTCATTATAACTTATTAGTTTGCTAAGGCAACCCTCACTATTACTCATACTTATTTTTTAAAACCCACAACCCTACATAATAAACACAAAATGTCTGACCTATATTAACATTTAAAAGTTTAAGGTCAGTAAGATTTTTTATTATTGAAAAAAAGGGCATTTTTATTCCACAAAGAGATGCATTAAATTGATCAAAAGTGATAGTAAAGATATATATAACGTTACAAAAGATTTTCGAATAAATGCTGTTTGAACTTTCTATTCATCAAAGAATCCTGAAACATTTTCAATAAATAAATAAATAAATAAAATTAAATTAAATATTAAGCAGTTTTCAACTGCTGAACTGGATGTTTCAATTATTTTCAACACTGATAAGAAGAAGAAATGTTTCTTGAGCAGCAAATCAGCATATCAAAATGATATATCAAAATGATTTCTGAAGGATCACGTGACACTGAAGACTGGAGTAATGGTGCTGAAAATTCAGCTTTGCTTTCACAGAAATAAATTACAATTTGAAATATATTCAAATAGAAAATAGTTATTTTACATTTTAATATTTATCAATATTACTGTTTTACTGTCCACCTTTTGAACTTCTGAATGGTGCTTTTTATATTTTTTGTGAACAATCAGACTTACGGCTTTAGTCTGGTGGGTGATAAAACATGCAAAAATATCCCATAAACTTTCACTTAAGGAGGCACCATATCTAGATACCAGAATAGCTTTGAGAATCCAGTGTGGACTGTTTTAACTTGGGCCTATAAGTAACCACCCAAATACCCAAGCAACCACATCAACACACGAAAAACAACACTTTTACATAAACATGTATGCACTTGGCAAAAAAATTGAGAGTGTGTTTCACACAAAAGAGTGTGAAATGGCTCTAGTCACATATGAGACCCACATGAAGTAACAAGGAAAGTGTAGGGTCCATTTAGATCCCAAAATTGCTCTGGCCAGTGACACAGATGAACATACACATTCAAAAATATGACTCAACCACCACCCACTACGACCTCCAACAAGTCTCATACAAAAGCCTCTCTGTGTGCTTGTCTTTTATGGAAGAGTTATGCTTTGAGTAGCTCAATTCCCATGACCACATGTCTTTTCTACACAGAGTATCTTAAACTGGGCCACATGGACAGCAAGACAGTCACCCCACCTTCCCTGTGCTTTAACAAAATCGGGTGGTGCTTAGTGTTAGCATGGCCACTGATGAAAATAGCATCAGTCAATAAGGATATGAAAGAGACAATCGCTTCTACATTAGGATCATTGCAGGAAAACACAGCAACAAGAAAGAATGGTGTTAAAATGGAGCTGGTGGAGAAACAAGACAAAGCAGGAACAATATTGGTTGCAGCCATTTCCTCCTATACAAAAATAGAACTGTATCCGGTGGCTGAAGTGATGTTATAGAGAAACTAGCCAGCATGTACAGACGAGAAGAGCTGCTAATGGACACCAGCAGAATGCTTCAGTTTTTCAGAGTAGAAACAATTCAAATGCAAATGTCAGAAATGTAAAGACTCCATCACCAACAGGGATCTCTTCCTGTTTTTCACTCTGGGTGGGACAGTAAGCATGAGAAGATACCTCATCCATATCGATCTCTCTGCAGGCTGTTGGCCTTTCCCGGAAATGCTGCAGCTCTGTACACTGGGATCTGCCAGCAGACATGGAATGGCGGTATGAGGCATTATTTCACATCATCTCTCAGATTTAGCCTGTTACAATAGTAGGTAACCTACAAATATGCCACCATTGAAACTAAGCACAAAGAGATCTGCAGATTCAAACATAATGAATGTCTGTAATTCACAAGTTTATCAATTAAGAACGTCCATTAGAGATTTTTTTTTTATTTAAAAATAACAGTCAACATTTTATATTTAATTGTAAATGTATATATATAATTTATATATAATTTTATACATTAATTTTGATATCGCTTCATCCCCAGCAACACATATAAAAAAATCATGATGATTTAGCAATGAAAATGAAAGCAAAGCACAATGACAAGCTATTCTATATTAGGGAATGCCTTAGGCGTGAGTCTGATGAAGAGCCATCATATGAACTCCAACAGACCTGCTTTGAAATTCTATCCCATATCCAGGAGGAGGGAGCACAAATCCATGAGCCATCTCTACTTTCAAACCGCAGCAGTAGTCTTTATCTCATTTAGTCACACAATGGTGTGTGTATGTGCATGTCTGGGATTAATCGCAGAGGAGCTGATTGGTTTCTGCACACCGTAATTGGTGCCACTGGAGGGTGAGAGTCACAGTGATCCATTTCAGAACACACACACATGATGAGTATTAAGCAGCACGCAATAGAAGAAATGTTACAACAGCATCTCTGAGCCAAATATGACAACAGAAAGGATAGAGCAATGCCACTTTGGTCCAGAACTCTTTAAGAGAATAAATACATAATGTGTACTTTAAACGAATAGTTTACCCAAAAATGAAAATTTCCTAAAAATGTACTCACCCTCAGGCAACCCAAAATATAGATGAGCTTGTTTCTTCATCGAAACAGATTTTGAGAAATTTACTTCACTTGTTCTCCAATGGAACCTCTGTAGTGAATGGGTGCCGTCAGAATAAGAGTCCAAACAGCTGATAAAAACATCACAATAATCCACTAGTAATCCACACGATTCCAGTCCATCAATTAACGTTTTGTGAAGTGAAAAGCTGAGTGTTAAAAACAGAACCATCAAGGTTTTTCTAACTTAAAACAAATATAGCAAATATGTTGGTGGATTTTGATGTGAGAAGACAACAGGGGATGTACTTTTTTTTTCCTGGAGGAAGCATAATTATGGATTAGGAACTTGTGTTGGCCAGAAGCAATGGTTTAAAGTTAAAATTCCATAATGATTAAAATAATTAATTTAATCAGCTGTTTGAACACTCATACTGACGGCACCCATTAACTACAGAGGATCCACTGGTAAGCAAGTGATGTAATGGCAAATTTCTCCAAATTTTAGCAAATTTTCATTTTGGGGTGAACTATTCTTTTAAGGCTCTGTGGTTGCAGTGCATTATGGGATTGTTTTATCTGCAAAAGATACATGCTTTAAAATGCACACTGAGAGCGCACATATGATGCCCTAAAATGCTGTACACACAGGCAGCTCACGAGGTGTGATAGAGGATAAAAGAAGAACCTTTTCAGTGTGAAACCATCAAACTCCTGTTAATTTTTGACTACAGTAAATTACTACACTCTAAAAAATGCTGGGTTGTTTCAACTCAACATTGGGTCAAATATGGACTAACCCAACCGTTGGGTTAAATTTTTACATTAAATTTTTAACCCAAAAGTTGGGTTAGTCCATATTTGACCCAAAGTTGGGTTGAAACAACCCAGCATTTTTTAGAGTGTAGGTTTGCTGATCTACAGTGTGACTGAAACTGAACTGTCATTATTACATTTAAGGTTCCTACAAGGATAGGATATCCAATGCCATATTCTGCCTAGCAATAGTATGCTTGATCCAACTATAATATGACAATGCACACCTCTAGGGCCTGATACACCTTCCCTTACTAAACACATTAAAGCTTTCTGCCCCAACATGCAATTTCTCCATTACAACATTCAGACAGTTTGGAAATTTCTTCTGAACTTTCACTTTAATCTTAAACCTTTCTGGCAGTTTCCAGAGAGCTTCCACAGAATGACCCTTTTGACTGACAGAGCAAGCGAAATATAATTTTTCTGTCAATAAACAGAAGTTACGTAAAGGTCAATCTGAGCAAACGTCAATAATTTCCTATGGAGATCCAGGAAGATTTGCCTCTCTTTTACCTCAGTGCTGGACGGTTCAGAGGGAAAAACAGCTGGGATGCAATTATGTATCTCGCCTAGCATTACGACAACTGTTCCAGGCATGTCATAACACAATCAAATGATTTTCTGTGCTCGCTGCTCAGTAAGGAGTTCACTCTTAGAGCTGGATATATAGAGGATAATGTTACACCCAGTGCTGTGAATCTTTGAATTATGAGAGAAGATAAGGTCTCAAACTACTGTCAAGCTACCCTTTTGAAAAGTAGTTAAAAATAAATAAAATAGCTAAATAGATTGCATCGGTTTAGAGGCAAAACAATAAGAATGTCAATTATCAAATTAAACTGTCACAGCTGGATACATATATGACACACAATTGATAAAACTAGAAAACATTCATTTGAACAACAGTGACAAACAGCAGCATTTTACAAAATATCTTATGAGTAAAAGTCCAACTTTCAACTAAAAATTCTAATTAAGCATTTTGAACACATTCATTCATATGGACTGTCCAAACAAACCAATTCACTAAAACTCTTTTTTCTCTTGATCACTCTATTTCAGACAAATTAAAACAATACTGCCACAATCTCTATATTTTTATTCACATTTCTTGGACAAGAGTTTGAACTTAACCAGCCGACAGTGCTCTCAGATATTAAGCCAGTAAAACAAATGTTGTAATTAACCAATAAACAGAGAGCTGGGAGGAAGACCATAAAGCTGCATCCTGATCTCCATCCTCTCATTCTTCCCCAAGTCCACCCCACAGGGAACAGAGCAGAACGCTTGTTAAGCCGGGAAGCAACAACATTGGACGAGTGAACCAAAAGCAAATGAGGTTAGATTTTCCAAGCTCGGATTTCGACATTATATTAAAGGGTTAGTCCACCCAAAAATTAAAATTAGCCCATAAATTACTCACCCTCAAGTCATCCTAGGTGTATATGACTTTCTTCTTTCTTTCTTACAAAAACGTATCGATTCGCTACAGGAGGCCTTTCTTCACCCCCCGGACCCATGTGAGACACTTTTTTTATGGATGGGCGCTTTTATTTAACTTCATTTGGACTGATGCATGCAACACCCGCTGAGTGGCATTAAACAGCTTGAAAGATCAAAGGCAACTTTTTATATAACTCCGACTGGATTCATCTGAAAGAAGTCATATACACCTAGGATGACTTGAGGGTGAGTAATTTATGGACTAATTTTTGGGTGAACTAACCCTTTAACTCACCAGAAAGTTATTCATACTCTTTTCTATTCAAACTCTTTTCTTTTTACTATCTGGCTTTAAGTGTACAGTTTTACTGCTGAGAGATTACCACCTTTTATGAATCATCTATAAAACCAATAACAAACTGGGTTGCATGGCTACATCCATGTAAAGACCTCAGAGATTCAACCACATACAGGTCAAGACAGAACAACTTGTGATGCTCAGATTGCACTGACAAGGCCACGCAGAGATTTGATCGAGCTGAGATTCGGGAACACAGATAACTATGCAGCAATCGTGCCGTCAGAGACACGTCTGCCACTATTTGAGCTGACAGTGGGACAGCACAGGCCGTGATAGCTGATGCTCTTTCATGCGAACTCTACCCGCATTGTCACTACCTAACGCACACTTCCCCGAACACACTTGGCTGCCTTACAAGAGTAGGTCAGGACTGATGCAGAGGCATTAACAGCGGGTCACTAGTAAGACGCTACTTTGGTCATGCTGAATAAAAACATCACAGTAAATCTTGCTAATATCTAAAACATCCTAAAAATGACCCACTCTCTTCTTGTTGTGTTAGAGAACTCTCTAGAGTCCAACACTTACACTCTCATGCAAATATTACTTATATATAAATAAATAAATATATATAGTAACTAGGGCTGCACGATAAATCGCATGTGATATTTAATGCGCATCTTGTCAGAAAGCCGGTTCTGTAATCAGCGGTAAATCTCCATCACCTGCGGGCTTTCACATTGAGCAGCATTAACTACACAGAGCCGTTGTTCACTGA
>NW_015553581.1:795884-797735 GCF_001515605.1 Sinocyclocheilus anshuiensis
ATATATATATATATATATATATATATATACATACTAACATATATTCTTTTTTTCACTCTCTTTGGTTGTAATTTGTGCTCCTTCAACATTTAATAAAACTATGAATTTAGGGTAGAAAGAGAGGGGATTTAAATTATATTAATCAAATAAATAGAATAGAAATAAGAATAAATAGAAATGTATTCATATTATTATTATTATTATTCCATGCATTTTGGCCAAGCAACAATTAAATAAAGCTCAGAACAGTTATAAGTGAGGGTTATACATGATAGTTGGTTATACACTACCATTCAAAAGTTTATTTTTTTTAAGAAATTAATACTTTTATTCAGCAAGGATGCATTAAACTGATCAAAAGTGACAGTATAAACATTTATCATTTCACAAAAGATTTCTATTTTAAAGAAATGCTGTTGTTTTGAATTTTTCATTCGCCAAAGAATCCTGAAAAAAAAAGTATCACGGTTCCCACTAAATATTTAGCAGCACAACTTTTTCCAACACTGATAATAATAAGAAATATTTATTGAGCAGCAAATCAGCATATTAGAATGATTTCTGAAGGATAATGTGACACTGAAGACTGGAGTAATGACTAGAAGACAGGAAAAACATTACATTTTAAAACATATTAAAATTAAAAAATTGTCATTTTAAAATGTAATATTTCACAGTATTACTGTTTTTATTTTATTTTTGATCTAATAGATGCAGCCTTGGTGAGCCTGAGATTTCTTTCAAAAACATAAAAACCCCATCCCAAACCTTTGAATGGTATACAGTGTATGTTAAGGTGATAGTTACTACAGATCATATTCGTGCAGTTCCAGAGTGTGTAACACAGCTGAGTGTCACTGGCTCAAAACCTGGTTGCCAATTAGGGTTGGGTATCGTTTGGGTTTTTTCAGATACCGTTGCCAAATCAATACTTTTAAAACAGTATACCGGTGCCTAAACGGTGCCTGAACCGATACTTAAAAAAATAAAACAAAGTAAAATGACCCAAAATAGGATGCATTGGCCATTATTGAGCACTATAAACACATTTAATGTCTGTTTCATTCATACTGGAAGCCAGAGGGCGCCCTGGCGCAGAAACTCCACATATGCATCACAGAAGGAATAGAACTCAGGAAATCCCTAATATGGACAGGCATTGCTATTGCTGTAACTGAGTAAACAGAAGATATAAATGTTTTGAATGATAAAACAAAGACAATAAACACTCGACTGTGACAATGTATAGTTTATATGTGTTATTCAAGCCATCTCTGGTATTTTCATCATAATTAAGTATATTTATAATCCATTGCTAATCAACATAGCCTTTTTACCATATGCTTTTAACAGTATAGAACATATTTTCTGCCTCATTCTGTGACAAGAAGCCACATCAGATCACAAAACGAAGCAGTTGTGGAGTAAAAATGTTATAGTGTTCTCTTTTGTTGGACAACAGGTTTAGAAACGCTTCTCATTGCAAGTCATTACAAGGGAAGTTTAGCTTTAGGCATTTTAATTTAAAGGCACAATATGAAATTTTTCGCCACTAGAGGGCGCGTATTCAAAATAAACAAAGAGACAAAGGCGTAGTTAGATGAGTGTGGAATCATGGGAGTTGTCGTCTTCATCCCCACAGCCGATGCAATCCGACGGGACTCGGGCAGAAATCATGTTCATGGATGAGCTAATGATTTATTAACGTAGCAGAATGAAGCAGGGTGAGGCTGAAAGCTGTCAAAGTGAAACGAGGCCACTGAACGAGCAGGTGAGCTTTTATTATGCCACAGTCGACCGCTTCCGCTCCTTCCGGTCGTGTGTATGTGGGGAAAAAAAGCAGCGCTGTTT
>NW_015553581.1:799050-819703 GCF_001515605.1 Sinocyclocheilus anshuiensis
TATCATACTAGATACATTTGAAAGTTCTGTTATTATGCTACTCTGTGCGGTCGTTACCTGTCTAATAAAACGCATAATATATTAAAGCGTCTTTGGTGTTTCCATGTTTTCTACAAAACAAAACCGGAAATCTCTTATGACGTCATTGGCAGGTGACACAATGACATTATGGACACGCTCCGTGTCACTAGTTAAAATTGCTTATTTCTCTGGATTTAAACATTCTTCGAAACATTTGGGATAATGTAAGTACACAAGTCAGCAAAATATATAACACTGTTCTAGTGGTTTTTGGATATTTTAATAAAAAAATCTTACATATTGTGCCTTTAAGAATGTTTAGCTTAGCTAGCTAACGGTAGACTACCTGCTGCAGTCAGAGCAAGTGTAATTGTTGCTGCATTCACACGCTCCTCGGATGCTCTCATTTCCCGAGTTGTGCTTTTAAGTTGGAATGTGAAAACAATAGTCGGGAAATAATTTTTCACATGTGGTGCTGGTGATCCTTATGTCCATTTCGGAGAACCAGAGAACAAATATTTCAATCGATCGCTCAAGCATTTAAGTGGCACCGAAATGAGGCACCGAAATCTGCATTCTGATTTGGTTCTAGTACATACCGGTTACATAGGGACCGGTGCCATATTGGCACCAGGTTTCGGTACCCAACCCTACTGCCAATGCACATGAGCAAAGATAGCAAATTTTAAATCATATACTTCTGAGGGGTCCTGCACCAGAAGACAATCAACTGGCATTGAGACTGATGGGAATGCTTACGGATAGCTTTTTTTCCTGGTATAAGCCTTTCTTAGTTCAGACAAACAGGTAGTCCCATTCCAAACTCACATCAATGGTGCATGCCAATGTTGCCAAATTGGGCCTTTTTCAAACTAACAGATTACTCTATGCAACACCACCAGCATAGAAATTAGACAATGCATCTTACTAAACTGTACTTCACCTTTTACTGAAACCAAATCTGTGCACTGCTGGAGGAGAAGGAGAGCTGATTGGCTGAATCATGTAGTGTATTTACATAGGGTGAGGCATTGTTCAACCTATTCACCAAAACAAAAGCAGCTCACGCAGCAACAGAATAAATCAGCAAAATATCATGGCATACAAACTACTTAGATATTACCTTACACAAATTATACCACCTTTCTCACCAAATGCAACTGATGACAGCTTCATCTACAGCACTGTTATCGACAACAACCAACTCTCTCAGCGGTCACAAAAATATCAGAAAGCACCACAGGCAAATCTGCTTCACCACAAACATGTTTAAAGTGCTTTCTATCAGCAGTGAACATCAATAATGTGAAACAAACATTAACAAGACTGATTACCTTGAATACATGGTTCTGATTGGTCAATCATTCTGCTGTCAAGTAAATATTTTTGTATATATATAATATCCACTGCATGATACACCTTAGAGTCAAGGCCATATTTAATTTTTCACTAATGAATCGTGGGTTTATTGTTTTAAGATCCTATATCACGATGTCTAATTAAAGAGGTGGTTGATTGCGATTTCACTTTTTTAACGTTAGTTAGTGTGTAATGTTGATGTTTGAGCATAAACAATATCTGCAAAGTTACGAAGCTGAAAGTTCAATGCAAACGGAGATATCGTCTATGAGAAGCGTTAAACATGGACGCGCGTGCAGTTACTGTACTGTATTAAAGCTTTAATCAGGATAAAACCATGTATTAAAAGCTAACATAAGCATAGCATTTACAAATAACAGCATATCTAAAAGTATGAGACAACAACAAACAAAAAACATAGGCCTACCATTAAAAGCCGTGCTTGCACAGGTTCTGCACGATCCTCTTCAATAATATCCTCTGCTTCTCAATGGGGCTCAAACTAATAAGCGAAATTAATGATGCTGTTGTTTACAATACAACCGGAGCACATGTGACGTGAGGGGCCGGACATTTAGACACACACTAGAGGCGGTTTAGCCAATCACAACACACTGGACTAGCTAACCAATCAGAGCCCATCGCCTATTTCTGAGGGAGGGGCTTCATAAAAGAAGGAAATGATCAACACGTTTCTCAGAGAAGGGACAGAGCGGTGTGCAATAAAGGTAAATTATGTGAAAAATAATGTGTTTTTTAACAAACTAAGCATTAACACATGTTAGACTGCACCTCATAAACACAATCAAGCCTAGAAAAAAAACAGTGAACCACCCCTTTAAAAGAAATTTACTGACCGATTAATTTACTGACTGGTTCAATGACTGATTTCCTACATAGCTGTGTTTTATGTCTCTTGTACCACTCTTTTTTCTCATATAATAAAACTCAATATAGCTCAAATCAATATTGTGTATTTATTTGGTAAGTGGCCATGTAAAAAGCAGGATAATGTACAGTCAGTGAAGTGAAGTGAGTTTAATGACGTGTGGCCAAGTATGGTGACCCATACTCGGAATTTGTGCTCTGCATTTACTAGTAGTGAACACACACACACCGTGAACACACACCCGGAGCAGTGGGCAGCCATATTGCTGCGGCGCCCGGGAAGCAGTTGGGGGTTCGGTGCCTTGCTCAAGGGTCTCACCTCAGTCATGGTATTGAAGGTGGAAGAGAGCCCTGCTTATTCACGCCCCCCACCGACAATTCCTGCCGGACCTGAGACTCGAACCCAAGGGTTACAAGTCCAACTCTCTAACTATTAGGCCACGACTGCCGGTCGTAACCACAAAATTAACCCGTTTAGGGTGTTACAAGACACCTTTACTTCGTATTGTGGTCCTGATTACTCCATCTGGTTTATTTTGTAATGAGCTGCTGACTGTACATTATCCCTTAATATGGTGCCTCATAATAAGAATCACATGTACTGCATTTCTGAAGCACTCCTGAGGAATGCAAGAACAGAGAAACTTCTGTCAGTTATGCACTAAAGGAGGACAAACAGCACATGTTGAGAGTGTCACATCACACTCGTCTGATGGTAGTCCTTGAGCAGAACTGATAGAGCTCTGGTTATTCATTCCTTCTCTCCCTTTAGCCCGTGTCCTATGGGAAACAGCCAGTTCTCTCAGAGGGACGCGGGAAAGAAGGCTGCCAAGGTCAACTGTGTCCATAAAATCTTGGCAGCAGTATAATGTGACACTTAATCTCATTGACTGTCAGTGGCTAAAGGAGCTCAAATGAAGGCTGTAGCCTGTCAAAAGAACCATTCCACTATCTGTGGTCTTAACAGATTTAAAATATAAATCCGTCATTGTTTACTCACCCTCATGTTGTCTAAACTTGTATGACTTTCTTGCCAAGTCATATGGGTTTGCAACAACATGAGGGTGAGTGCATGAAAAAATTTTCATATTTTGGGTGAGATATAGTCTTAGTTGTGGTAACATTAGCAGAATTTCGGGCAAACATTCACAGGCAAAAGGGTCTGTTGCCTATTTTCAATAGTATAGAAATGTTATGAAGCACAGCTCACACAAATGTCACTTTCAAAACAAACAGCTGTCTGTTGGTCAACACACCAGATTCGTGTTACCAGCCCATTGTGAAATCTGCGTGGGGAAATCTTTCATCCTCAGACAAAATTCCAAAACGCATAGATTTCTATTGAAATGACTGGATTTTTATCCTTTAAAAATGTACCAAATAATGGTAAATATTAGAGCCCGACCGATATATCGTTTAGCCGATATTATCGACCGATATGAGCCTGTCGCCGATATATCGGTATCGGTGAATATGCCGCCGATATGAAATTTTTTTTTTTTTACAGAGCATATAACGCAGATAAAGTGCTTGAAATGGTGCAATTACTTAGTTTGTCCAGCAGAGCGCACTCCATTGTTTGCTACTGGCGACCTGGATGAAACGCTTTAAACCTTAAGTCTATGGAAAACCATTGAAACTTTGAACGGCCATATCTCCGTAACGGCGCGGCGGATCTGCACCAAATTCGGGGGATCCCTTCAGCTCGAGGAACCCTCTCGAACATGAATCGAGTGTACGTCTCGAGGCCCTCTTTCGAATGAGACCACCCCCGCAAAGAATATCGGCCGATATATCGATATCGGCCTTTTTTACTCCCAAATATCGGTATCGGTATCGGCCCCAAAAAAAAACATATCGGTCGGGCTCTAGTAAATATGACTGTTTGCCTGAGACGATAAAGAAATAAATAAGTGAAATGTCAGCGTGCAACCCTCAAGTAACGCTCTGAGGTGTGGATTGTGTTCAATCAGCCATGTATAAAAATGCTGTTTATAACAGAAGAGCGGGCTGGCACATGCTCTAAAAGAGGCAAATAAAAAAACTTAGCTCAAATATTAAATTATCAGGGTATTACTATAAACAAATTTCCATTGCAACAATATGCCTCACATAAATTGTTTAACCCAGAAAGTTTTTCAGGCTCCTTAGCAAAAGCTAGGGCTCCGAGAAAGATCCCTGCCTCTCAAGCTAAAAAGGGTCTGTGACATTTCACCGTGTTTGATGGAGTCCTGACTTACGACCAGTGTTGGGTGTAACGTGTTACTGTAATTAAATTACTTATCCACTGAAAAAAGTAAAGTAAGGGAATATTGTTCATTTTTAGGTAACTTAATTACAGTTACTTATAAAGTATTTGCGTAAAAATTTCAACAGTTCTAAAATCAATATTGAATTTGAAATCTATAAATTTATCGTCTAAAGGTAAAACTGATTGCAGCGTCTTTAACCTTCTGCGCACCGGCGCATTCGCCTGCAGTTTTTCCTGATGACAGAGAAAAGTACCTAAAATACTCAGATACAGATAAGACTAAGACATCAATCGAATCTGCAAACAGTCTACTTTTATTTGTATACACTGAAAATAACAACAAAACCTTTGTAAAATAAACAAAACAGGGAGCGCTTTCTGCTGTTTTGGTCTCCGTGAACTTCTTTCTGAAACGCGTCACAAAAACAAACCGAAACTCGGCAAATACTTGACACACAGACGTGAGAAATATGTCTATAGAAAACTTAGTGTCTACTTTTAAATGAACCAATTCAAATCGAAAACGAATATTCTCTGATTATGTAATCCATATGAAACTAAAGCGAGATACAGTCTTTCCCGTCTCTGAGCTCATTATCTGCAGCCATATCTGTGCGCAAACACCTAGTCACCTATATAGAAAAAATGTATTAAAAAAAATCAAGATTCATCTGTTTTTTATTGTTTTTGGAAGAAGACTCTAGGAATAAGCTGGAATTTACCTCAGAAGAACAGCGCGATCTGACGCGGCTTTATTCAGTGGAGGAGATCATTTCTGTAATTTATTACATTAGTTAACGTGTTATTTTTTTATATAAACTTGTACGCATTTTACTATTTGGCCTTTTCCTAAACTATCTGGCCAAACTGAAATGTGTGAAAGCGAGTAAAATATGCTGAAATATGATATGCATTCATATATAGGATATAGGCAACTTATTACATATAGGCTAAATGTCATACAAAACGAGGATGTAAATATTTTTATTTGCTATAATAAGATATAGAAATAAAGTAATGGGAATGTTTACACTGCAGCATGATGAATGTTACAGTCTAGGAATGTTTAGATCAGTGTTTACTGATCTACTATCAGATGTCGATGTTTATAGTGTGCTAAGCACTAAGAATGTAGTTTATAAAATATCAGATTGTTGTTTATGAACTATGTGTCCATTTGCATGTAATACAGACAAAGCATATGTGCATGAATGACAGTACAAAATCATGTTGTTTTTTGTTAGGACTGACAAAATTAGTATAAGTGACTACTAATGTTGTATACATGTACATAGAGCTATGTCAGTGTGTATGAAATATGGTACTCATTGCTTTGAAAAGTTTAATGCTTACAGCTTGATACATGTACCCCTGGTTTACAAGGTTTAAGCCTATCCCAGACTAAAATACATTTCTGAGCTGTTTTAACTGAAATAAACTTGCACTGACATACCTTAAAATATGTCAGTGCCATTTTTTTATCTCAAGATGCACCAGTAATGCTTTCTTCTAAGGCACATTTATAAAAGTTACTTAAAAGTTACATGAGCTTTTTTGTTATTCAGATATTTTGCAGAGTAATTCGTTAACCAAAGAAGGCTACATTTTTTATTAAAATGTAAGTATTACAGTTGTTTTAAAGCTAAAAGGCTAAACTATTCCATGTTTAACTCAAACTGAAAGAATTAAGAGTTTCATTTCTATGCATCAAGGTTTATAGGGATTTTCATCTGTTTTTTATTGTTTTTGGAAGAAGACTCTAGGAATAAGCTGGAATTTACCTCAGAAGAACAGCGCGATCTGACGCGGCTTTATTCAGTGGAGGAGATCATTTCTGTAATTTATTACATTAGTTAACGTGTTATTTTTTTATATAAACTTGTACGCATTTTACTATTTGGCCTTTTCCTAAACTATCTGGCCAAACTGAAATGTGTGAAAGCGAGTAAAATATGCTGAAATATGATATGCATTCATATATAGGATATAGGCAACTTATTACATATAGGCTAAATGTCATACAAAACGAGGATGTAAATATTTTTATTTGCTATAATAAGATATAGAAATAAAGTAATGGGAATGTTTACACTGCAGCATGATGAATGTTACAGTCTAGGAATGTTTAGATCAGTGTTTACTGATCTACTATCAGATGTCGATGTTTATAGTGTGCTAAGCACTAAGAATGTAGTTTATAAAATATCAGATTGTTGTTTATGAACTATGTGTCCATTTGCATGTAATACAGACAAAGCATATGTGCATGAATGACAGTACAAAATCATGTTGTTTTTTGTTAGGACTGACAAAATTAGTATAAGTGACTACTAATGTTGTATACATGTACATAGAGCTATGTCAGTGTGTATGAAATATGGTACTCATTGCTTTGAAAAGTTTAATGCTTACAGCTTGATACATGTACCCCTGGTTTCAAAGACAAGGCTTAAGCCTAGTCCCAGACTAAAGTGCATGTCTGAGCTGTTTTAACTGAAAGAAACTTGCCTTAAAATATGTCAGTGCCATTGTTTCAAGATGCACACCAGAAATGTTTTCTGCTAAGGCACGTTTATAAAAGTTACTTAAATGACGTAATTGAACTATGGCCTAATCCTGGCTTAATCTAAGCCCAGTCTGGGAAACCAGGGCGTAATGTTTAACTTCTCTTAAGCTTTTTTTGTTATTCAGATATTTTGCAGAGTAATTATATTTGTTAACCAAAGAAGGTTACATTTTTTATTAAAATAAGTATTACAGTTGTTTTAAAGCTAAAAGGCTAAACTATTCCATGTTTAACTCAAACTGAAAGAATTAAGAGTTTCATTTCTATGCATCAAGGTTTATAGGGATTTATGACAGTACAAAATCATGTTGTTTTTTGTTAGGACTGACAAAATTAGTATAAGTGACTACTAATGTTGTATACATGTACATAGAGCTATGTCAGTGTGTATGAAATATGGTACTCATTGCTTTGAAAAGTTTAATGCTTACAGCTTGATACATGTACCCCTGGTTTACAAGGTTTAAGCCTATCCCAGACTAAAATACATTTCTGAGCTGTTTTAACTGAAATAAACTTGCACTGACATACCTTAAAATATGTCAGTGCCATTTTTTTATCTCAAGATGCACCAGTAATGCTTTCTTCTAAGGCACATTTATAAAAGTTACTTAAAAGTTACATGAGCTTTTTTGTTATTCAGATATTTTGCAGAGTAATTCGTTAACCAAAGAAGGCTACATTTTTTATTAAAATGTAAGTATTACAGTTGTTTTAAAGCTAAAAGGCTAAACTATTCCATGTTTAACTCAAACTGAAAGAATTAAGAGTTTAATTTCTATTGTCTATGCATCAAGTTTTATATGGATTTTAAGAAGTAATTAACGATTCAGATAATTAAGTTACTTATTGAATAATTCAATTACTTTTCAGACAGAGTAATTAGAAAAGTAATTATAATTAAGTTACTTACTGAGTAATTAAGTTA
Source organism: Sinocyclocheilus anshuiensis (assembly GCF_001515605.1). Classification (NCBI taxonomy): domain Eukaryota; kingdom Metazoa; phylum Chordata; class Actinopteri; order Cypriniformes; family Cyprinidae; genus Sinocyclocheilus; species Sinocyclocheilus anshuiensis. The sequence continues at coordinate 807,064 of NW_015553581.1, forward strand.
CTTTTCAGAGAGAGTAATAGAGAAAAGTCATTTAAATACAATATTGATAATGTAATTAGTAATTAATTACTTTTCAAAAGTAACTTACACAACACTGCTTACGACAAAGAAGTTTTTGGGAGATAAAGGTGAAGTGTGTCGTTTTTGTGCCACTAGTGTCTCCATGGAATTGCAAAAATTATGTTTGTTTTCGAATAGGTTTTTCCGAACATTTCCCCGTCTCCATCTACCATTGGTCAAACAAAGTCCCAAACCCAAACTAACAATGTTGCTGTGCTGGTCAAGATGTTCAAAAACAAAGATCAATGTTTATGACCACAGAGTCACAATACTTACACTTTTCAGTGGAAACAAACCAAAAAATTGCTTATTTTTAGTGCAAATTAAAGTGAAACAGGACAAAGTATTGCACCATTGGGAAACAACATACACAACTCTCTTTTAAAGTTGGCATCAAATGAAATCTGTTTTCTAAATGTAGGTGTTGTAGATCTTATTGTGAACAATTCCTCCAGGAATGAGTTCAATTTTTTTTTTTTTTTTCTGACCTCATAAACAAAATGTCTTAACTTGATTTTCCAGTGGCACGGCAGACTTCTCTTTGGTGATGTATCTCCATTAATTTGATCAGCTTAAGCACCTTTCTAATTGACTGCAAACTTGCATTAGGGCTGTCAAAATGGCTGAAAAACTAAATTCGAATTTTGTACTTAAATATTATCAAAATTCGAATTATATTCGAATTTAAAATGCATAATTTCAGTTAGGGTGAAGAAAAGCTTTTGGCTTCTCTCCTGAGGCCACAAGAGGGCACATCGAGCAAAATATCTGTGGGAAAAATAGTGCATAATGTTTAAAATAATTTTTATAAACCAACTATAATTAATTAAGTTGCTTAAACAACTATAAACAAAACAGCATAATGTATGTATGCATAGTTTAATACAAAGGGCGGAAAGCCAATCACACAGAGTACATTTTTCATTTAAAAATATTGAGATGCAGTAGGATGGGGAAAAAAACCCACCATAAACCCTCGATATATGTTTTTTTCAAAGTTAAACTTGCATTAATTTTACATGGCTTTCTAAACATGCGGCTCCTTTGTGCGAGATGCGAGTGCAACGGTGATAGATGTCCCTCTAGAAAATGCGCGAAATATGTGTTCTGTGTGAACGGCTTGGTTTCAGTTTTGATGTAAACAGGATCTTCTCCGCATTGACGTTCTCTTTTTCTGCAATATTTTGAATGAACAACGCAGCAGCACCGCATCTAGTAGCTTCAACTGGATAGGTTAACAAAAACATTAAAATGCAACAACACTTACATCGTCATCGCATCTCGTGCGCTGCTGATAAGGCAGCCTCCTTAACGCACACCTAAAATTTGAATGCAACGTTTTTGCATTCGAATGTGGATTTTTATTTGAAATTCGACGAATATTCGAAATTCAACATTTTTTTTGACAGCCCTAACTTGCATTCATATATGCTTCCATCCAATCAACAACCAATGGACAGAACCAAGTCCAAACCCATTTTTCCCACAATAAGCCTAATCCATTTACAATACGGAAGAAAAGATCTCCCACCATTTCTGTTTCATTGCAACTTAATGTTTTGGTAAATCTAAATCATGCATTGTGACGGCAAATTGAATGTATGAATGCAACAAATCTTCCTCTCCAACAGTCTGCCTTTCACACACACAGATAAAACCATGTCACTGCCTGGTGGCAGCTGCCAATGTTTCTAAAACAACACTGGATGAGAGGCTATAAACACTTTTAATCTTTTACCCAACATAGGCAGGTTACAATGTAAGCAGTACTGTCAGAAGGGAAGCCAGTGCAAGGGAGCAGAATCTGCCATTGTAGTAACACAGTTCACATTGATGTGAACATAATGCAAAACCAAACACACCTAAATAAAATACCGGATCACAATGCAAAGCTCAACAAACCATGTGTACAAATGCTCTGCATGAGTCATGAGTCACCCTGTTCCACCTTTACATGTTTGCAGTGTGATGGAGACAGAAGGGTTTATGACAAATCATTCTGATGACAAATCGGGCTTTGGTCTGTTATCCAAGAGAGCAAACATCTGCATTGAGTGCCATTCATGAGCCAACTATAAGCCGATGACAGATCACACACACCTGACAATACATTTAAGCTGCCATACAGCAGATGTCACCGAAATTAGCTGATTAAAGTTGGCACGAAGTCCTCCCTCACTCACGAAACATTAGCAATATTGCACTTGTGCTGCCTTGAAGATTGATGCACACGGTTGACCTGCTCCTGCCCCAACAAAGGACGTCCTTTCGTCCGAGACTCGTGGGACGCTATTAATTTAAATCATTTCACTCCCTTTCATCCTAGCTGCCTGTTTCCTCTTCATCTGCTCTTTTTCTTCGTCCTAAAGAGCCTCGCAGTCATCTCCAGTTTCAGTCCCGAGTCGAGGGATAGTGGGCGCTGTGTGAGCTGTCAGATAGCTGCTCATGCTGCCAAGGTCAGCAATACAGAGAACCTTCTGGATCTTTATCAGGACTCATTTATGATCACTTAGAACAAAGAATCTGTCGAGCAGAAAAAGATCTAGGCTGCTAGACTCTCTGCATCTGGACTCCAGGGTCCTCACAGCCAGCATCCACCCTAGTTTCACAATCACCTGACGTCATTCTGGTATAGGAGGCCAGCTCTAGAAAGAGGAATCCGATGGGGGTGGACATTGGCTTACTGCTGCACATATGTTGAGAGGTAATGAAAACTAATTCTATGAATAACACTAACAGTGCATTTTAGGGGAAAGGCCTTATAGAAATAGCAACAACGAAGACTAAACTTCCCATTCAATTAAAAAAAAAAAACAATTTCAAGGTTTTGCATCCCTCTCAGCACATATTCTACTGCTCCCACTGGCTTAGACTGAAGCATCAGCACTCTGTGCAGAAAAATAAATCTTAAGTTTAATGCATTACCAGCAGCAAGCGCAGTGGCAAGCTGTGGCAAAGAGCTCACTAGAATATTTCCTGTAATGATACACATTTCAGATCTGCACTCTTCCAATCTGCCTCTAGCCTCTATGCATACCGACGTAATCAAAGATGCATTTATTAATGCATGTACAAGATAATCTACTCACTTAAAGGACATTTTTATATGATAGTCATCCACAATATACTGCTAAAGTATAGCATAAGAGACATAAAGACATGATTTTGGACTGTCTTGACCACTTCACTAGCATTTTTTACTTACAAAAAAAAAGTGGCTTTGGTTGCCACCAAAAAGTGGCTTTTAGAACATTCTATAGGAGATACAATTTAAAAGAATTTTTTTCAATTTGAGTACATTTTAAAATATTATTTTTCCTAATGGCAAAGCTGAATTTTCAGCAGTCATTACTCCAGTCTTCAGTGTCACATGATCCTTCAAAAATCATTCTTGAAAACTGTTCTGTACTTTCATTTTTTTTTTTCAGGTACAATTCAGGTACTTTTATTTATTTATTTATTTTATATTGAATTGTTTTAGCGTTTACATGCTGAAAGACTATAAATATTTAATGGCAGGTTTCATTGTGACAGCATACCCGATGTAATGTGACAATACGTCTGTACAGAGACTGACTTAAAATAAAGCCTGAAAAATAAATATTCACTGAAGTAAAAGGTACCTGCTAGCAGATACACAAGCTGGACAAAAATTGTGTGAAAATAGGCCTCCACTCTATGGGCACCAAGACTGGCACTAAACCCACAGCTGTCATGGCAAAGGGTGGAGCCTGAACATATCAGTGTGTGTGTGTGTGTGTGTGTGTGTGTGTGTGTGTGTGTGTGTGTGTGTGTGTGTGTGTGTGTGTGTGTGTGTGTGTGTGTGTGTGTGTGTGTGTGTGTGTGTGTGTGTGTGGATCCAATTTGGCAACAGCTCATCTGGTTGCAGTATGTGTTACTGCAGAACACACTCCACCAGGTACGATGAGGAAAAACACCAATAATGAGTTAGATCCAGCGATGCTGGAAACCTAAAAGGCTTATACCAAATGAAACATCTGAGGTTAAACATCTCAACCACCCTCAAGAGCCGGAATAACAGCAGATGTATCCAGATAAATGGAGATGCATCTCATCCTCTCTTTGACAGACTAATTAATTTCACCTCATTATTCCAGATTCCTTATTCATGCCGCAATACCTACTGCAAAACCTTACAAATCAGCATCTTCAAAAGATTCCATCACTCGCTTCAGTATTTTATTATCGAATATAACGGTTTTTTTTACTGAAATCAATGGAGCAACCCTCATCTTCAGACATTGAAGGCACTGCACAGCTGTCTGAATTTCAGGGCTGTTCCCTGGATTTTCCTCTGTGTATCCCTAGATAATGAGCTAATAATACGCCGCCAGCGTCAAATACACAAGCCATGCTTGTGATCCGCTCATTAATATCTTTATTTCAGAAAGAGGTCGCATGCAGCAGCGAGTATAAATAAAGAGTAAGCGCTTACTGTCGCAAACCAGCCGACGGTTCTGCGGCTTCTGTCTTGTCCGAAGGAAACGGTAACAATGGAAAATAGCCACTGATGTGTTGCGCAAATCCAGCGACAGAATCCCAGTTCCTCTTCTACCTACATCGGGTTTTCGCTGCCCGTGCCGATCGCTTATATTTGATGATGATGATGATGATGATGATGGTGGTGGTGGTGGTGGTGAGACGAGCGAGCCTCCCGTTTCTCTCCCGCTTCCATTCCCGTTCTGAGCTGCGGACCGATGCGCGTTCCTCCTGGCGTCTCCGTTTCCTGTCCAGCCCCGAAATCCATGTGATTGCGCCCTACCCGATGTGACGTCATGCATGGCATGGAAATACGACTCAGCTTGCGTTTTGACACAAAGGTTCTCCCACTGAAATTTTATCTTATGTACCAAGTGTGCCAATTGTGCATTGAAATGCATTAGGCCGCACTTACTAGGCTGTATAGGGCATTTTCGGGGCGCAATATAAATATTTATCTCGCATAGTAACGTTTCTGCGTCCCTGGCTATCTTAAACGTGTTTAAACTAAAGTTTTTATGACATTATTATGATATTTAAATCTTTAGTTCAGAGGTAAATAATACAAACTTTTTTCAATATTCTATTGTGAAATTAATAAGTGCTACTGTTGCTTCTGTATGAAAAATGGAACGTGTAGGCATACACTACCGTTCAAAAGCTGGGTCAGTAAGATTGTTTTTGTTATTAAACACTCCAGTTCAGACATTTATTTATAATGTTACTATATACAGTATATATATATATATATATATATATATATATAGGTGCATTCTGTATATACATACAGCTGTTTTTAAAATGGATAATAATAAGAAATGTTTCCTATGCAGGAGATCAGCATAACAAAATGATTTCTGAAAGTTCGTGTGAAACTGAAGAATGGAGTAAAGATGGACTAATGATGACTGTTTTTATTGTATAAAGGCAGCCTTGGTGAGAAGAGACTTCTTTCAAAAAACAATTATAAATCTTATTGACCCCAAACGTTTGAATGGTAGTGTAACATGTTCTTTGTGGAACATGTAACCTTTTGTATCGACTTCATTGATGGAACACTCTAATCAGTTTAATTAACTTAATGCTTCTACACACAAGTTTCTATGTGATTCCTCAGGGGTCATACAGAAAATGTTGGTAGTTGAGGGGTCCAAAGGGTTATGAAATAAAAGTAGATGGGTATGAAGACAAGAAGGCCTGAAGCCTAACCACATCAAACAAGTGTGACTCATCAACACTATTTGAAACTGAGACCACTACAATCTCAGCATGACCTTATTTCTGTGGTCTACATCACTGTCTCTGTGCTTAGTGAGGAGACTATATACTATATAGTATGTGCACTGTATTAGAAATGCTCTGCATTCAGTGCACAGAGCAGACCAAAGATTAGGAATTAATTCAAAAACTGAAAATGTTCAAAATAGTTAATCGTAAAAGAACATAGTAGATAGTAAAAATAAATAGTAAACGGACAAAAATGTGATGTTTATAAATATATACAAAACATGCCATAGAAAGTGAATTTCACAGCCTTGTGTGTTATAGCATTAAACTAAGCAACAGGTACTAGATATTCTGTGTCTATTCTGCCATTTAGTGGTTATATCTGTTACTACATGTGGTTTTCAAAGCTAGTTTAATGCAATTTTAAGTGTAGCAATTATAAATATTGAATGAATATATTAAGCAATTAAAGCACCAGTATATTTGACATTTTGAAGAGAGTATACATAAAAAATACTACACAAACACACTACAATTAGCAGTGTTGATAATCTTGGTTGAGGTTGAGTAATCATTTCCTACTTGGACATCATTTTCAAATTGTTTTAGAACAGGATGTACATTATTGATTAATGACTTATAGACTAGTAGAGAATGCAACAGAGGTGTAAAGAGTACCTGAAAACCATTACAGTGAAAATTACTCCACTACAAGTTACAAGTCACCAATTTCAAAACAACTTGAGTAAAAGTCTTAAAGTATCTGAATTTATCAGTACTTAAGTATTTTACTTATACTGAATATAGTCTCAAAGATGCACTAATCAAAGAGACATGCCAGTGAAAAACAAGAAAGAGTTGATATGTGAGAACAGCGATCACATTGATTTTCTAAAACCAAAATAAAACTGAACATCTAAAAAAAAATACAACAACAACAACAAAACCCTTCAAAAATGTCTCTTCAGTATAACAGATAAATAATATAATGTAATTTATTTTTGTAATTTTTGATATATATAAAAAAATAATTCTTTCTTAATTTGATTGTTGATCTTTTAGAATAATAACAGGATAAGAATACTTGAGAATAGTGAAAAAATAATGTTAAGTAAAATTAAAAATTCAAAGCCTTTTTGCACTGGATGAGCTGGTTTCGGCCTCATTGCCGTTGCTAAGGAACTCACATTCACGTAAAGTAGCCTTGTTGACAAGTTTGGGTGAGTAAGGGCAAAACGCACAAGATATTGTACTTTCAGTGCCCTGTAGTTCTTTTGTAGCAGAAATAAACTGCTGCAGAAAAAGCTAGGTATCATGCAAAATGTAATGTGTAATTGCAACACTAATTACAAATGTAGTGGAGTAAAGAGTACAGATGCTTATTCAAAAATGTAGTGAAGTAGAGAATATAAAAGTTACTAATATCTTTGATACTCAGTAAAACTACAGAATATCCAAAAAGATACTCAAGTACAGTAATTAATTACATTTACTCAAACACTCTACACCTCTGGAATGCAAGACTGCATTCAGAGGTAGAGAAGCCTTTGCCTGCTCGTAAATACAGTCAGAAGTTGCAGAATGTTACAGAATGCTGATGGTAAAATGTACTTGGAACTCTGAATGTAAAATGTAACCACAACACAACACCTCTTCTTTCCTTTTGTTATCGTTCATTTCCTCTTATCACTGCAATGCTGCACTGCAAGGCAGTGTATTTGTGCATGATGATGCCGAGAAGTTTCAATGCACAAAGTGAAGAAAAAACAGAATAAATGTTTCGGATATGTAAATATCCAAAACAGGGAAAATTACTCACATCCTAAATAACGTTTTCAGCTGTTAAAAACCCTACACATGCAAGTTGGAAAATATCTAGTCTGTGTTTGTTTTCTTTGTTTCTTCTTTTTATATAAAGTTTGTTTGTGTTGGAATAATGTTAATTTCATGGTATTTTTTGCCAGTTTTCTTATTCTACTCATTGTTTTTATTACATTAATAACAAAAGAAGATAGCCATAAGGCAACACTTCATTTTTCTCCAGAGTGTAAATTTGAGTCCCCTGTCAAATATTTGGCTGCTTTCCTCAGTCCTCCATAGTGTTAAATTGTGACGCAGCTAGGAAACAGCCCCCACCCCCTCACCCCCTCTGACCCGTGCATCTGTTGGTGAAATCTCTGAAGCTATATTCCCCTGTTTTCACGTGCTCGGAGCAGCAGTGCAGAAATGCTTGAGCAGATGATCATAGCAATGACCTATGTTCTCCTGACCCTCTTCTATGCTGAACTTACTGAATCCTCCTCAAGCTGCTATCATGAGAAAGGTTTGAGATTTTCTGTTGCTTCTTAATTCAGTTGTGCAGTTTATTTATGTGGTGTGCAGCATTTGAATCTGCATCCTTGTGGATATTTATAACTAAGTGTCTCCAGAATATTTATATTGTATAAAAAAAGTTGTATAAATTAAATTAATATTACAAAATTAAACTTTGCATTAATGAAACAAATCAATAGACAAAAAAGAGGGGTAAAAACAGCAGAGGAAACAGCCAACTCCACTCCATGTGCAGTGCACCACATCCTCAATCTCTAACTTTCTCTTTCAAAATCAAAATGTGCATATATGCTTTTATCTTTCAGCCAAAATAAAAAGAGTGGATGAAAATGCAACAGCATTTGTGTCCTGTCCAGCACTTGCAGAGCATGAAAAACCATCTATCACTCTATACAAGGGAGATACAAAGCTGCACTCAACAATCCTGAGTGATGTGGACAGTAATCAATCATGGCAGCGGTTTCAGGTGCACATACAAAACTCCTCAGTCTCGTATAAGATTTTAAGAACTGAAGCCAGTGACACAGGACTCTACAACTGCATAATCGCCTCACAAATCTGGACAGAGGTTTCCCTGACTATATTACTAATTAAAGGTAAAACAAAAAGCAATTACTTCATTTTAATTCACATTTAAATGTGTTTAATTCCAGTTTATGATTTGATTAGTGAAAAGTCATTGGTCTGATCCCCTGCTTAAATAGTTTAAACCAACCTGTGATATTCCGTTGGTCTTAGCTGGTCTCCCAAACTGCAGACCAGCTGGATTTCTTTAAACCAGTTAAGAAGCAGCACTTTTACAAAGTGTCAAATACATCAATGTATGTTTTATTTAGTATTGTTTATATTATTTATATGATTTCAGACGCTCTGCTGCCCAAAGAATCAACTGTCACTTGTCCCACTGATCACACACTGCCACTTACTGTTGGCTGTGTGGTCATCGTTGTATATAGTCTGTTCATCACTGTCTTTGGCCGTTACCTCAAAGTAAGTATCCATATCTGCAACCACACATTTACTCACACATGCAGTTCTTTGCAGTAATATAAATTCATAACCAACCTAATATGCATTCAAAGTGTATATCTGGAATCACACAAAATCAAGGTTGAAAAGTTTCAAGTTATCACACTATGAAATTGCTGATATGGTGTTTTTATTTCAGTATAAACTCAAGAACACAGAGCCAGCTGAGAATCCCTACATAAACACAAGACCAAGAGGATTCAGACGACGCTGAAGACAAATATCAGCAGCGTAGCAATATGTCAGTCTTCCACTGGCTGTTACATTTGTACCTCCTATCAGCTGAGCAGTACTGCCCAGAGAGTATATTAAACAGATCTACTAATTGTTCTTGTATCTATTGATGTTGTATATATATATATATATATATATACAGTGTATGTACACTGGGGGTCAACGGTTTAGACAAGAGTAATTAAACCTCTCATCAAGTATGCATTTATATGATGAAAAATAAAGGCAAATGGTAATATTGAGACATATTATTATAAAATAACTGTTTTCCATTTTAATATATTTTAAAATTTAAATAATAATTCCAAATATGCTAATTTGTTGCTGAAGAAACAATTCTTATTAGCAAGTTTTTTTTTTTTTTAAAGGGGTCTAATAAAGCAAGGATGCATTCAAAATCTGTAAAAACAGTAAAAACATTTAATCTTAGATGTTTAATTATTATAATGTTGGGGAAAAAATATATATTTCAAATAAATGCTGTTCTTTAGCACCTTCTAATAATCAAAGAATCCTGAAGAAAATGTATGACCCGTTTCCACAAAAAATGAATGAGTTTTCACCTGCTGGATACTTCAGCTGTTTTCAACATTGATCATAAGAAAAATATATGTTTCTTAAGCAGCAAATTGCAATATTAGAATGATTTTGATCCTCAGTGGGTGTGTTTTTACACTGAAACACTATGATGCTCTGACTTTAAATAAAACCTGCTCATTGTTGCAAACATCTTTGATTCTGGCATTTCTTCAGTGTGACTTGTGTAGGATTTGAAATGATGTTTTAGAGAAAAATGCAATCTATTTAATTAGAAAGTCAAGCTAATCAATATAATTTTGCTTAAGACAATGAATGCATGATCTGTTAGGCTACAACAACAATACAACTATAGAAGATCCCACCTCAGTTTTAGTGTCTGTAACTTCTGCATCTGTAATTACAGTGTTGCCCTTATTATGCAATACACGCAACATGCAAATCTGCACCCCACTGTAAACATTGTAAATATACTATTATATCAGTACACTTTGTTAGCAACAGCGAGACAGGAAATTACAGGAAAAAAGAGGAGGGTGGTGGGTGGCAAGACGGTAACCATTGTTCTCCAAAGTGTCATGCAGCAATGCAAATTTTAGTTTCACAGAACAGCATGTTCAGTATGTACACAATAAATGCACTATATCAAAAGCTTTAAATTGTAATATAAGAAAATAGTAGGTAAAATCACCTAATATAAAGTGTAGCCCAAGGGAATGGAAAAATTTTTGATACGATTAATAAAATTCAGATTTAACCTAATAATATTTAATCATCCTTTCATTTGATTTCTTTTCAGACATTTTCAGTTTCCAACACTCCCTGTAATCTGATATGATGCAATACTGAACAAGTGATGAGTAGATATGTTGAACAATTGCAATTGCAAGAAAGAAAAAAAAAAGAATTTATTTAACTAATTTCGAAAGTGCTGAATCCGCTTTCAAGTGTATCTGATTTTAATATTTTTCCCAAATTCAGAGAGTCAAATAAGCTCTTGACCACTGGGCTTTGTGATAGTTAAACCACACCCTTAACCATATTTTCCAGTTCCACTGCTATTGTACTGTTTTTGCTCGAGTCTCATTCTGCTCATTCGATTTTTTTCCCCTTGATTACACATATTGTGCAAATTGCTTCATTATTTGCAAAAATTTTCAGCACTTTACGGGCATTTGCAGTCAGCTTGAGGTTTCCTGCTACGTCACAAGCTTTCCAGAACTCACTCAGTATAAAGAGACAGGGGGGATACCTCCACAGTTATTACATGACACAATGATTATCACACTTATTAGAATCTTTATATATATCCCACTGGGATTGGGTAAGTACCTGCTGAGCTTCAAATGTTTGTTGCTTTTCAAGCACAGATAGTCTAGAGATGGTAACAGCTTTACCCCTGTGTGGCAAAACAGCTTGAATCCTAAAGTACATTTGATTAATAATTACTCTTTTTTATGAAGAATTGATCTATTATCCTTTGTTCTATGACAGTTAGGATGTTTCTTTTAATATGTAGCAAAACTGAAGTGAAGTGGGTCAAACTTTGACCTAAATGTACAACTTCCAACATCCGGATCCTCTTTTCAGACAGAATTCTGAGGCTCTTTTGGAATATTATTTATATGTGCATATTATATTAGTATATGGAATATTAGTTTAATGTGAACCTTGAAGTACTTTTGTCATAAATGTTCATTCAGATTAAAACTTTTCTGTACTTGAAATATGAATGTTATGAAGTTAAATTATCACCCACACAAAACAAAAAAACAGTATTTGGGTTATATCTGATGATCTTTTGTTTTGTTTCCAGCTCTGCGTTTGTCTCAGCCGTATCGTGTGGTTGGGAAAGATGGAGAAGTCCCTCTCCGCTGCTCCTTCAGTTCAAAGTTAAAGCCAGAGGAAATGCAGGTGTCTCTGTACAAAGGTTTGCACGGCCGTGAGAGTCTCTGTAGCGCTTATGTCAACCTCTCTGAGCCCTACTTTACAACAGATGGCACAGTTAATTGCAGAGGGAATATTAGCTCTGGAAGAGTGGACATGATCATCGCTGGACTGCGAGGGAACGACACAGACCTCTATCGCTGTGAGATCGAGATTCTCTTCCCACCTCCATATCTCAGAACAGTTGGGAACGGCACTATTGTTTACATACAAGGTAAGCGATAGTCTTGTTTTCAGTCTCTTGCATGTGGTTTCCTCACAGTTTCACCTATTTTGTACACGGTTGTTCATGTATAGATCTATAGCAATGTTTTGTTTTTGTATTGATACTACTAATGACAATTATTGAAATAATAAACAAGCAATGCTATTTAAAAGATAGCCATAAGGTAATCACTTCAATGAACCCTGTTGAAAAAAAACAGCATATGCTGGTTAGGTATGTTTTGACGCTGGGATGCTGGTTTAAGCTGGTCCTTTGCTGGTTTGTGCTGGTCCTTTGCTGGTTTATGCTGGTCCTTTTGCTGGTTTATGCTGGTCCTTTGCTGGTTTAAACTGGTCCTTTGCTGGTTTGTGCTGGTCCTTTGCTGGTTTTAGCTGGTCATTTGCTGGTTTATGCTAGTCATGTGCTGGCAAAGGACCAGCACAAACCAGCAAAAGGACCAGCATAAACCAGCAAAGGACCAGCACAAACCAGCAAAGGACCAGTTTAAACCAGCTAAAGGACCAGCATAAACCAGCAAAGGACCAGCATAAACCAGCAAAGGACCAG
>NW_015553581.1:819937-835228 GCF_001515605.1 Sinocyclocheilus anshuiensis
TGCTGGTCCTTTGCTGGTTTAAACTGGTCCTTTGCTGGTTTATGCTGGTCCTTTGCCAGCACATGACCAGCACAAACCAGCAAAGGACTAGCTTAAACCAGCATCCCAGCGTCAAAACATACCTAACCAGCATATGCTGTTTTTTTTCAACAGGGATACTGTGTTATCATACATTTTATCCCTGTATGTTTACAAAAAAAAATTTTAAATAGCAAATTTGATTTAGTGTTCACGACACTTAGCCGTTGTTCATTGTTAAAGCTCTAGAGCAGGAGTGGCGAACGTCGGTCCTGGAGAGCCGCAGCCCTGCAGAGTTTTGCTTCAACCCTAATCAAACACACCTGAACAAGATAATCAAGGTCTGAACGGTTACTAGGAAGCTACAGGCAGATTAGTTTTAATTAGGGTTGGAGCTGAACTCTGCAGGGCTGCGGCTCTCCAGGACCGGAGTTCGCCACCCCTGCTCTAGAGGGAGCCAGAAAGTATATTATAAAAGAGTGAACAAGGAAATGTTGTGGCCACCTAAAGGCAAGTAGGTGGAAATGGGGCCTCCCCGGCACATTCAAATTTACAGCACTTTGTGCTCTACATTTTGATATTACCAGTGGAAACTTTGACTTTAGGCGAGAATGATGTTTTTCTTTGAAAATGTAGATTGCTTTATGACGCAAGTGTGCTAACATAAGCTCTTAAAAAGTTAAAAGGACTGATAAAACAATCATCAAAGATGAGAAGGATTGCAGTTAAAGACCGCCAGCTTCCTGTTGTCAAAAAGAAGGAGGCCTCATCCACTAAATTTTGATCATTATTAAAAATTTAAATGAAAAGAAAAAAAAATGATTCACATCGGCCAATTTTCAGTGAAAGTAATTCTGGGTGGCCATCCATAGGGCAACTTTAGTAATAACTTATCTATCTTCTTTCATAGAAACCCCAAACTGCCCCACTGTATCCACCCAGAGCCAGATTCAGAGCCAGAGCCAGACTTCAGAGCGGGAAAATGTCAAAAATAATGTAGGCCCACTTCCTCTGCTTTATGCCATCCTAATCATCACTTCCTGCAGTTTTATTCTACAGGTGAGAAATATGTCTATTCTAATGATTTTCTTTAACAGACTGGCCTGCTGAAAAGATTAGCATAGCAGGTCATGTTGAGTTTTGTGTCGACAAGCTGTATAGACATTTCTGAATGATTTACTCAAGTTTAGACTTTGACAATAATGTGAACAAATCAACTCAGATGTCACTCATCTCTATAACACAGATGATCGCCTGCAAATGGAGGGTCTCTACATCCACGACACCTATGCTTTCACAAAAAGAAAGCTATATGAAATTCTAAGGGGGTAATATCTCCGTCTGCATGTACTCACATGTATTCTCACCTGCATGTACTTGCATGTAATTTTCTCCTGCATGTATTTACATGTAAATTTAACCTGCATGTATTGACATGTACTCAAAAGTATTTTCCAATTACATGTACTCACATGAATTCTCACTTGCATGTATTACCATGTATTTACATAACATTTGACTACTGTCTTTGTTATTTCATTTTCTTTGATTTTATTAGAATGAAATAAACATTTTTACATTTAACCCTTGTGCTGTGCTGAAAATATATTACCTAATTTTGTGTTCCTGGTCAAAAATTACCAGACTTTAAAAAATTGCTTGTAAATCTCCCATTATTATCACCAAATATTGGATTCAGTATTTTTGCTAACTTGTTTTAATTCAATTAGCACAGGTCTTCATGAAGTATTTCTTTTTGGAACTGATTGATCGTAGGCCTGATCTAAGCGTATGCACCTCAGCTTTTAAGTGAACATTGCCAGAATTATCAACAAATAATGCTTTTTTTTTTCAGTCAAACAATGAAGGGGCATAAGCTCAGATCAGTTATTTTTGACCGAGTACACCACATGTGTAACAAGGTAGGAAAAATGATAAAAAAAAGTAAAAAAATTATCATTATCATCAAAAATTATTTGTTTTTTTAGTTGTTATACCCTGTGTGAGCAAAGCCAGTAAGTTTTAGTCCAATGCGATAGCATTCACTTGCATTTTCGGGAAAAAGAAAATCCTCTCTGGGTCAAAATGTCAGGAACACAACACGATTGTTAAAATATTTGATCAACTGTTCCTTCAAGGTTAAATAATGGGAATAAATAAAGAATTATTCTAACAATTCTAACTTTAAAGGGACAGAAATCTTTGTGGATATGACACTGTACACCTCATTATATACAGTGACTACAAAAAGTTCACACACCCCTGATGTTTTAATTGATATTTTCCACCTTTAATGTGATATTGAAACCAACTAAATTCATGTAACAAAAAAGAAAGAAAAAGTAAAACCTAAAATTACCTGGTTGCACTATTGCACACCCTGTTATAATGGGGCACGTTACTCTGTTTGGAATTACCAATCACATTCTTACTAAAAAAGTAATTATAATCCTTTAGTCACTTTATGACATTACATGACCCTTATACAAAAAGACTGGCTGCTGTATTAAAAGCAAAAGATGCTTCAACCAAATTTTAGGTAACGGGTATGCAACTACGTTAGTCTTGTAATTTTTGTTCCCCCCTTTTTCTATTGGTTTGTTACTTGTATTGCAAAAATTAACTAATGATTTAAATTGGATTATTTTTTACATCACAAAAACCTGCAATGACCCTCCTCACGTAAGTCAACTGATGGAGTCAAATAATGCAACAGATCGTAATTACTTTTTTTCAGTAAAAACAAGTCGGACAAGTCGAATGTCATCCATCAGTATCAATCTTTCCTATCACCAAGACACGAAGAAGAAAAAATATGACAAAGGCATCACAAACGTTTTTCAATTTTGTGAACCTCAGCTATCCATCACAAAAACAGGACATGATTGTCACTTGATAACTTGCTGTGCTTTCATATTTGTGGTGCTTCAACAGGATGTGGAACTGAAAAGAGCTTGGTTTACCATATATACATCTGAATTACAAACAACTGTTGCCACAACTAGGACAGGCTAATAGCAACTTTAACAAGCTTTCTTTCATTTATTTGCCTAATTGGTAGTGAAGAAAATAAAACCTGTTTAAATCAATGTGTCTATATTCTGGCTAATGTAAAACCACCTTTACACAGTTTTACATAGCTGAACATTTGATCATAACTATTGTGAACATTTTTTTTTTTATTCTTATGAAACTAAACTGCATATGAAAGTAAGTGGATCAGAATTACTTTATTGCTCATTTAGTAGGATATGGGTTTTTCCTAACATGGTTGTACATCAAACATTTTCCTTTCAACAACTTCATATTACAAGAAAGCTTCCCACTCACTTCCTCACTGACAGACGCATGTCTCTGCTGGGACACCTTAAGAAAAAAGGTAACAACTCAAATAATACCACACATTATGATTCACTTCACAATAATGAATTGTTTAACAAGTGTGTTAAATGTTGCTGTCTTCTCTTATCGCTTAATCGATTTCTCACATCACACTGAGCAACAATTATGTCTCTGGGTGATATTAATCACCTAGCCCACATACTTCCTGTGTTTTCTCACACCAGCAAAAACAAACTGAAGAGCTTTGTCCACCATCACACTGTCAAACTGACAAGGATAGGTTAACATGCCTGACAGGTTCACTCTGCTCACGCTCAGCTTTTATTTCATACTTCACAATGGTAAGAGACTAACCTTTTTCATGCTGTTGTCAGTTACTGGTCTGTGTACATTCATGTCAAACATGCGGATTAAAACAGCTGATACTAATTTAGACCAGCTTAAACTTCTAGAGGGTTTGGTCTTGGCACAGGTTTTAGATGGGCAATAATGTTTTTTTTTTACTGGCACAGTCTAGTTTAACTGCTTATTGTTGTGTGTAGAATTTGATCTCTAAAACCAGCATGAAAGTAGACCATGAAAATTTAAATTACACTGGTAACCAGCAATAAGTTGGTTAACTGGCCATGATGGTAAATTTAGCTTGACATGTTTCTTTAAGTCAGCAGTAAAACATCAGCGTATGAAAATAAAATGTTGCATTAATCAGGATTATATAAATGTCCTGATTGCCAAAACCAGATTAAACAAATATTCTGGTTTCCGGAGACAGTTGTCATATGCCTGTATTCATTTTGAGTCCTGTAAAGTGTCATGGATATTTACCATAAATGAATATGTTTAAACGAAGGTAATTCTGGGTGATATTAGATACAGACATTCAACATTTTGTCACCTTGCTGTGTACAATTGCAATGACATGAATGAGAATAAATTGATTAAAATACCAAACCACTAAATGCATCATAATAAGTAGCAAGAGCATTTCCGGAACAGAATATCAGGAAAATAATGCGCATGTCTTATTTTTATTTAGATTAAGCGGATTATACATTTCAGTAATATGTATATATTCAGGAATAGTCCAATAGCTGTGGAGCATGTAAATGTTATTTTCAGAATAAAGACTTACACCGAATATTTATATTACACCGAATATTTATATTAAGTATAAAATTGTGTGCATATAAACATGATCAACGTCAAACTGTTTTCTCAAAGTAAATTCAAATATACAACATTTGATCTATAAATGAACTAAATTGAATTTCTTTTTTGTTACCTCAGTTTGTAGTTGGAGCGTGAGTGAACCTCTCAACCACACATTGAATGACGATGGCTCAGTCAGTGTCACATGCGTGTTTTATGGAGAAGAAAGGTTTGAATTGGAAGCGAAGTTGAAAATGAATGATAAGGATGTTTGTGAGGTTTATGACAAAAGACAAGAACATAACAAGTGTAAATGGGAGCATGAGGACAATAAATTCACGTTCACCTTAATGAAACCTGAGGCCTTACACAGTAATACATTTTCCTGTGAGATATCCAAAATAAAACCATATCCAGTCAAAACTGAAAAAGGACCGAAAATTAAGCTTTTCCGAGGTAAGTTCACCCCATGTGATTAACACAGTACATCAGTTAATCAGTTTTACATACCCAGAAATCACATTTCAGATTTAGTTTGAATCTTGCATTAAAAAAAAAAAAAAATCAATAACCTTTATTATTTTTTTTAAAGGTTGCAGTAACCCTTTTGCTCCACTGAAGAACAGCTGTCCAATCACTAACCAAACACATAACCAGGATCCCACACCTGTAGAAAGGCCCGCACTTGAAGACACGTATACCGTACTAATCTGTGGTCTGGTCATAGTGGTGATAATGCTGTCTCTCTACAGCATTATTCTTACTGCAGTCTACATCAAATTGAGGGTAAAACTTATTTCCTGTGACTTTTTATTTTATGTTTGTGTTGTTTTATAGTGTCTTTACCACTGAATATCTGTATACATATCTTGTTGCATTCATTTATTTAATCAATAAGGAGAGGCTGTGCTATACTGTGAATATACTGCAGTCACAGTGCTGTTATGATGCACAACAAAATGACTATATTCACACAACAGCACTACCTCAAGGACCTTTCTTTTATTATAAAGCAATCACCACTAATAGAATGCTACTAAGCAACAATCAATCACCATCTAAGACCGGAAATATATATTTTATCATTAATATTTTTAATGCTTCTGTCCTATTTCTTTTCTGTCTTTTGTGTGCAAGCATCTTTTTTTATGGTCTGTTGTTTATTGGAGTTCAATAAAACTGTCAACTTTACTTAGTATCTTTGAAAGCATTTTAAAGGAATAGTTCACCCAAAAATGAAAAATTTCACCCTCAGGCCATCCAAGATGTAAATGAGTTTGTTTCTTCATTAGAACAAATTTGAAGAAATTTAGCATTACATCACTTGCTCACCACTGGATCCACTGCAGTGAATGGGTGCCGTCAGAATGAGAGTCCAAACAAATGATAAAAACATCACAATAATCCACACGACTCCAGTCTATTGATTAATATCTTGTGAAGTGAGAAGCTGCATGTTTGTAAGAAACAAATCCATCATGAAGACATTTGAGCTTCAAACAGATGCTTCCGGCTAAAATACAACTCCTCCATCCATAGTATTGTGTTCTCCAGTGAAAAAATTGTCTTGTCTGAATCAGGAGAGAAATATACACAACTCAAGCACTGCTTACAAGCAAAGGTATTATGGATTATTTTGGTACAGTAAAACGCTTTAATGATGAATTTGTTAATAAACACACAGATTCACAAGATGTTACTTGTTGAGCTGGAGTTGTGTGGACTACTTGTGGATTATTATGATGTTTTTATAAGCTGTTTGAACTCTCATTCTGACAGCACCCATTCACTTCAGAGGATCCATTGGTGAGCAAGTAATGTAATGCTAAATTTTTCCAAATCTATACGGATGAAAAAAAACAAACATTTAACACTTGGATGGCCTGACGGTCAATAGGCAAATTTTCATTTTTGGATGAACTTTTCCTTTAATTCTTCCATTTATAGATAAAACTGAATGGAATCACAGTGCAATATAGCCATCAAATATTTGTTATTCTAAGCTTACATTTATATCCTGCTGCTGAGCTGTTATGCATTTATATATTGTGTTTTTTATCTTCCTCTCCAGGTCACAAATTTGGAGCCTTCTGACACTCTGACCTACGTGCCAATGCAGGTAAAGGCTTTCCTCTGTTGTGCCAACCCTTTTTGTGTGCCAGTAATGTAATATGTCTGTGGTTTCTGTTGAACCAGCACTTCAAACACAAATTCTTTTACTGTTTCAGAGGAATGTAAAACGGCGTGATCTAGAAAACACTGAATATGTGGACATGCGTGAAGTGCAGAAACAGGAAGGATCCCACAGAGATATGAACCACAACTCTCATCTTGCTACTGTCAGAGCCCATTTCTAATAGCATCAGTGAGCTCATGCTTTAACTGCTCTAGGACTTACTGCTTATTATACTTACGCTTCACTAAAGAATAGAACAGGATAAAACTATTTCCTTTCTACCAAACAAAACGGACTTTCCTGAATGCCTGAATCTGCATATTGCTCCTGCACCTCATTCAACTGCTCAAATAACAGTCTTGATGTTCTGTTGCAGATGATTTCATCTGGTGGCTTGTACAACGTAATGCTGAACTGTAGCTATGCCAAGCTAAATGTATATAAAATCTCTAGCTTGGACATTTTTTTTAATTACTTTGATCCCATGGACCAATAATCAATCATAATATCAGTTTTGTTCAGTGTATAATAAATATATAATACAGTGGCTATATTGAATGATGAATTAAATCAAATTTTCTATTAATTTGTGCATTTTGAAAATGTTTATTAAAAGGTGCAAAAAGTAAACATCTGAAAACAAGACAATATTTTACTTTCAATTTTGATTTTCAACATTTAAAAATACAACCGTTCTTTTTTTTCTTTTATTTTTTTCCATCATGGTTAGAAAATGAAAAATTAATGGACGCAAAAGTACGCCATGTGACCCCCAGTGTGATTACCACAGCCATATCACCCTGCAGCCCAAGACTGGTTGCCTACTGAAGCCAAGCAGGGCTGAGCCTGGTCAGTACCTGGATGGGAGACCTCTTGGGAAAACTAGGTTGCTGCTGGAAGAGGTGTTAGTGAGGCCAGCAGGGGGTGCTCACCCTGTGGTCTGCGTGGGTCCTAACGCCCCAGTATAGTGATGGGGACACTATACTGTCAAAAAGCACAGTCTTTCGGATGAGACGTTAAACCGAGGTCCTGACTCTCTGTGGTCATTAAAAATCCCATGGCACTTCTCGTAAAGAGTAGGGGTATAACCCCGGTGTCCTGGCCAAATTGCCCCCCTGGCCCTTGTCAATCATGGCCTCCTAATAATCCCCATCCACTTGATTGGCTCTATGACTTTCTCTCCTCTCCACCTGTAGCTGGTGTGTGGTGAGCGCACTGGCGCTGCTGTCCTGTGGCTGCCGTCGCATCATCCAAGTGGATGCTGCACACTGGTGGTGGTTGAGGAGAGACCCCCCCACATGATTGTAAAGCACTTTGGGTGTACAACAATACACAGTAAGCGCTATATAAATGCATCATTCATTCATTCATCAACACAGTATCATAAAAACTGTAACATACTGTACATATTTGTGCTTGCTCTGACTAGCCTACAACTTGTTTCAAACACTGATAGAAAGAGTGACCAGTCTTAAGTGTCAATTTTTCGAAATGGAGGTTTACACATTATCTGAAAGCTGAATAAATGAGCTTTCCATTGATGTATGGTTTATTAGGATCTGACCATATTTGGCCGAGAGACAACGATCTGAAAAGCTGGAATCTGAGGGTGCAGCAAAAAAAAAAAAAAAAATGAATATTGAGAAAAATCGCCTTTGAAGTTGTCCAAATGAAGTCCTTAGCAATGCATATTTGTTACATGCCTCCCCTGTCTAGGGTCAGGGATGGCAGAAACGAGGACATTTACGAACGAAGCCAGAAAAAAATAAACCGCTTTTCAACCGGCAACCTGGAGGTCTTCTCTCCTGTCCCAGCACTCCACAGAAAAGCACAGACTTTCATAACAGTCCAGAAAATTGGTTTATTTAACAAGTTAAAAAAAAGTACTAAGCACGGCGCAAATAAAGCTTCGGGAGAGGACCAGGCCAAAACAACAAACATAACAGGTCTAATTTACAAAAGGGGTACTTTCTAATCTCTCAAAACAAAATTCAAAATAAACAAAAGTCTTACCGGACTCCCTTTCTAGCCAAAAACAGGAGAAAACATGGACATTAAAAGAAACGGCATCCTCCTCCCTACTGCTCCAAAAGAAATTATAAACTTTTGCCTTACATCTCACGTTGTGAGTTTACTTCACGGGCGGGTTGCGGGTCCAATAACCAAGACTATTTCGACTCGGTCCAGTACATGCTGAGCAATGTAGCCAATCGCACTGCCACTAATTGACAGCTGTAGTGATTATATTAAAGGGAGCGCTCTTTGCTTGCTTTCTGTATTTAATCTATTCACACTTTGAATAAAAGTTTTAATAAATGAGTTTTGTCTACCTCATGTAGGATATTTAATGCAGGTGCAGTTCGGGTCCCAGTTTTTATGTCAAACACCACAGCCATATCACCCTGCAGCCCAAGACTGGTTGCCCACTGAAGCTAAGCAGGGCTGAGCCTGGTCAGTACCTGGATGGGAGACCTCTTGGGAAAACTAGGTTGCTGCTGGAAGAGGTGTTAGTGAGGCCAGCAGGGGGTGCTCACCCTGTGGTCTGCGTGGGTCCTAACGCCCCAGTATAGTGATGGGGACACTATACTGTCAAAAAGCACAGTCTTTCGGATGAGACGTTAAACCGAGGTCCTGACTCTCTGTGGTCATTAAAAATCCCATGGCACTTCTCGTAAAGAGTAGGGGTATAACCCCGGTGTCCTGGCCAAATTGCCCCCCTGGCCCTTGTCAATCATGGCCTCCTAATAATCCCCATCCACTTGATTGGCTCTATGACTTTCTCTCCTCTCCACCTGTAGCTGGTGTGTGGTGAGCGCACTGGCGCTGCTGTCCTGTGGCTGCCGTCGCATCATCCAAGTGGATGCTGCACACTGGTGGTGGTTGAGGAGAGACCCCCCCACATGATTGTAAAGCACTTTGGGTGTACAACAATACACAGTAAGCGCTATATAAATGCATCATTCATTCATTCATCAACACAGTATCATAAAAACTGTAACATACTGTACATATTTGTGCTTGCTCTGACTAGCCTACAACTTGTTTCAAACACTGATAGAAAGAGTGACCAGTCTTAAGTGTCAATTTTTCGAAATGGAGGTTTACACATTATCTGAAAGCTGAATAAATGAGCTTTCCATTGATGTATGGTTTATTAGGATCTGACCATATTTGGCCGAGAGACAACGATCTGAAAAGCTGGAATCTGAGGGTGCAGCAAAAAAAAAAAAAAAAATGAATATTGAGAAAAATCGCCTTTGAAGTTGTCCAAATGAAGTCCTTAGCAATGCATATTTGTTACATGCCTCCCCTGTCTAGGGTCAGGGATGGCAGAAACGAGGACATTTACGAACGAAGCCAGAAAAAAATAAACCGCTTTTCAACCGGCAACCTGGAGGTCTTCTCTCCTGTCCCAGCACTCCACAGAAAAGCACAGACTTTCATAACAGTCCAGAAAATTGGTTTATTTAACAAGTTAAAAAAAAGTACTAAGCACGGCGCAAATAAAGCTTCGGGAGAGGACCAGGCCAAAACAACAAACATAACAGGTCTAATTTACAAAAGGGGTACTTTCTAATCTCTCAAAACAAAATTCAAAATAAACAAAAGTCTTACCGGACTCCCTTTCTAGCCAAAAACAGGAGAAAACATGGACATTAAAAGAAACGGCATCCTCCTCCCTACTGCTCCAAAAGAAATTATAAACTTTTGCCTTACATCTCACGTTGTGAGTTTACTTGCACAAAACAAAGTAACAACATCTTTCCAAAGCATCAAAGTTATACACCAACAACTATGCAAACAGGCAACAACTAGCACACATGCTATTGTCTGGGGCAGGCGAAAAGAATCTCCAGAGGCCAAGAAGGGCCCTGCTTCACACAGAGTTTCCAGCTTTATCCACACGCTCTCCCTCCAGCAGCCAATCAGAGCAAGTCAGTAGTTGATGACAATTAGGACCAGGTGATCTTCATTAACCTTTGCATGGAGTAGAGAGAAGAGAGAGCGAGAGAGAAAACAAAACACAACACTGCCAAAAGACAAACTATCAACATAGCAGCAATATTAAATACTGCCCAAATATAACACCAAAAAAACCTATAAAAATAATTACGCCTTGGGACGTAACATATTACTAATCAAAAATGAAGTTTTGATATATTTATGGTAGGAAAATTACAAAATATCTTCATGGAACATGATCTTTACTTAATATTCTAATGATTTTTGGCATAAAAGAAAAATCGATCATTTTGATCCATACAATGTATTTTTTGGCTATTGCTATGCCGTTCAACTTATTGCATTCCCGTGCAACTTAAGACTGGTTTTGTGGTCCAGGGTCACATTATGCAGAAATATAGGTACAGAATATGATAAATATAGGTACACAATATGAGCATGTCTGGTCATAATTCTTGATAGTGAGAGATAACATGCCTCTGAATATATGAGCAACTAGAAAAAGACTTCATAGACAATAATTCAAAATTAAGAATCTTTTGACGATGTACAACTAAACTTTGATGGCACCATCAAACTTTTCACACTCTGTGGAACAAACTCAGACTTACCAGTAAAAAAAGACAACATATAGCCTAGGCCTACGCTTTCGCATCTCTCTCATGTGCATGATTTCCACATCATGCAGAAGCTGGCATATGAACCAAGCCTGTTGTCACAGATTTACAATATCATTCAACCTCAAACCACATCCACTCGTTTCATGAAAACATGGATATTTTTAATCCGTTAGTGAACTTTTGATCTGTTTTTGAGAACTTAGGATGTATTTTTTATTTTTTTGACAAATGAAAATGTGTGTTTCTGCGTCCTTATTCTCCCGAATCCAGTTGTGGAGATCTTCCCCTGGAGATTTACATGCACACAATCTTGCCATACAAAAAAAAAAAGAATAACAATGTAATGTTTTTATTCAAGCAGCATCACATATCACTGTATGCTTCCCACAGAGGGTTAACGCTCCTGCTGAACCGGATGTGATTCCTGCTCCGTTTCAGTGTTGTCGTTGCACGGCCAATGGCGGACGGAGCCTGAGCATTTGTCTGAAAAACGTACGTTTTGCACAAATATACTCGAATATCGATAGGCCAGTCAAAGCTTTCAGATCGCACGCGTGTTTTTGGCCCTGATCAGATTTGCGCCCATCAGCATGGATGTGAATTTGACCATCTCTCTGATGCGGGGCCAGATGGGCGCTGTTATTGAGAAAGCCGTGAACGTCGCGGTGGAGACCGTGCTAGGCGAGATGATCCGGGTGGTCGGGCTCAAATTTGAGGAGATCAAACGTGACATGACAGCTAAAGAGAAGGAGAATGAGAACATCAGGAGGATGTTGGAGGCGTCTCGCTGTCAGATGAAAACCATGCGCAAGTACATCAGCGTCCTGTCTGCTAAAGACCCCAACCATAGACTGTGTCAGGGAGATGGAGACATGGCAACAACATCCACAGGGATGCACTGCAGAAGAGGGCCGACGAGCACTGTGTCAGTGTGTGCCAAAACCCCAGACCCCTGTCCCAGACCCAGAGTCTCTGAACCAGCCCCTGTAGCTGCCCCCTCATGGGTGAGGCTGAGACAGCAGATGCACATGTCCAAAGAAACATTAAGAAGTGAGAATCACATTGCTGATGTCCATATTGAAGAGATCCATGGATCATCAGTTCATAAAGGTATGAAACGCCTCCTTAATAGACATGTATAGGTAATGCGTGCTATGCAGTACTTTTCCATATTCCCATCATGTATGTCTTAATATGTTAAATCAAAATATGACAATAGGTAACTTTTTTTGCCACACTATCACAACTAAGTGAACACGAGACTTTTAAAAAATTTCATAAATCTGTTTTGAGTGAGTCTTGTCATTTTTGCCACTAGGATGAAAACTTGTTTAGAAATATTCCTGCTTTTTTTTTTCTCGTTATGGTCATTATATCGTTTTATTTGGTAGTCAATTTCCTCCTCGGTTTTAATTTCCGTCCTGTTATCATTTAGCAGGATGTGACAATTTTTGTTGGAGACAACAGTACAAACATATCTAGCTAGGTATTAGCATTAGCAATCGATTAGATGTCTTTTATGTTTTGCTGTATTAGTTGGTTTGTCTCGCTCTTTAAAGGGGTCATATGATGCGATTTCAAGTTTTCCTTTCTCTTTGGAGTGTTACAAGCTGATTGTGCATAGATAAGATCCCTGAAGTTGCAAAGACTAAAGTCTCAAAACCAAAGAGATATTCTTTATCAAAGTTAAAGTTTAAAAAAAGTTTCGTGAACCTAGGAGAGGAGGTAATTCTGACTTTGCTATGACAATCTGGCGCTTCTGAATCAGCTACTGTTTTGTTATTAGTTTAAGTATTTGCTATTGACTGTTCAAATGCGGAGTTTTGCGCATCGTGTGTGTGTGTGTGAGCGAGAGAGGGAGGGAGGGAGGGAGAGAGGGGGTCACATCACAGTGGAGTCAGCTGTCTTAACCGTGGCTTGTGTACTGCAAACACATACCAGCTTCATCACTGTGTCTGTCACGCGACTCTGTTCCCCTTTCGGGCTCTGTCTTTACATTTATTTTGAAAGATGAAGCTCGCGATTATGGTAAGGGGCGTTACATTTCCGACGAGTGCTTGCGGTGTTCGGCCAATCACAATGCACTGGGTCAGCTGGCCAATCAGAGCAGACTGCGCTTGTCGGAAGGAGGGACTTTGTAGAAAACGAAGCGTTTGAGAGAGGCGGGGCATAGAGGACCTACAATAATGTACAGTATTTGAAAAATAGTGCGTTTTTTGAACATTAAAGCATGTCAACATATTCTGTTACACCAAATACACAAAATAATGATCTTTAAAAAAGCATCATATGACTCCTTTAAACATTGAATTATATTTAAATAAATTACAGAAATTTATATGATTGTCAAAATTTATAAAGACGCAAAAAGGCACAGTGTCATGTAAGCTAACTGTTAGTGATGGCGAAGTGAAGCGTTCTGAACCAGTGAAGCTTTCATCACAATTGTATCGGAAAAAGTTCATTACTCGAAGCTTTTTAAAACGGTTTATTCTGTGGCCATCTAGTGGTCATAAAAATAAATAGTACCTGCCAGCAGTTTCACATCTGGTTCTATAACTGATTTTTTGTTTTATTATATTTTATATAAATAATATGTATTGTCAAAGTCATTCATTTGTGTCGGCGTACTGGCCCTAAAATAAGTAAAATAAATAAAACATAAATTCATAAATTAATTCTATGATCTGTTTATTTGAACTCTGCCTCAGTCCTTTGACTGATATTTCATGACCAAAGTTCATTTTTGAGCTAAATATATAAATTACGATAAAAAAAACAATGCTAACATATTATAATGTAATATAATGTAAAGGAAATGGCGATGAGGTTCGCTTCGTTTGAACCAGATACTGAAGCAGTCACGTGGTTTTCAGGTGAATGAAGCTTCGGACGTCATAGATCACGTGCTTTTCTCAAAACGAATCAAGCTCCGATACAGTGCTTCAATGTGAAATGTGTTGTTTTTTTGATACAAGCTTCGAAGCTTCGGTGGTGAATGTAACATCACTACTAACTGTCAATGCCTCACTGAGCAGTGGCTCACTTTAGCTCTTTTTCCATCCTGCTAGGTTCCATCCTAGGTCACCCGCATGGCTTTTCCAAATTGGATTTACTTTTGCTAAATAAATAGTGACCTGGTGTGATATGGCATGTGTTTTTATTCATCTTTTCCAAATTTTAAGCCCTGCCAAGGACCAGATGATTTCTTTATTATGTCCTGATACAGAAAACCATGGAATTCAATAGGGTGTTCTTTCTTTTTCACATGACTGTATATGTCTACCATTATTTTTTAATGTTATATTGTTATATACTTTTTATTTTGTTATATGACTCTTGTTTTCAATAAAGCAGTTTTATTATTATTCTTTCCTAATGTTTTCCCTGAACTCAACAGAAAAAGACTTTTGTTGTTTCCGTAGTTGAGATCTCAAGCCCTCATCTGGTGGACAGCCAGGTGCTTCTGTCTGAGACCAGTGATCCAGTATGGGGTCAGAACCCTCTCGTCTCTGCAGAGACTGGGCACACAGACATGCCAGACAGCAGCGTCCTCTCTGCACCCATGATGGCAGATGAAAGTGTGTCATCCCAAACTACAAGCACAGTGGCATTTGGAGCACCTTCACTTAAAATCAAACAGGAGGAAGCGGAGGTTGAAATAGTCTGTGTGAAGGATGAACACGCAGAAGCTGGCAGCATCCCTAGATTTGAATATTCCGACCCTGAACTTCACCAGCAAGTGGGAGAACCAGAGCTCGGGGTCTCACTAGATCTACCCGCATCATTTCAGGCTCTTCAGAGTCCAGGCACTTCAGCAGACCTTGCAATCCCAGCATTCATGAGTGTGGACCCAACTACCTGTAAGTATAAAATTTAACATTTCTGCACTGGTTTATTTGGGATATTATGAACATGTAGATAGTAATGCCTTTCTTAGGCTTCTAAATCCCTGATATTACATGTATGTCACCAAAACAACCATGGTGTACAAACCTTTTTTTTTTTAATGCATAAAGTCCT
>NW_015553581.1:835501-841857 GCF_001515605.1 Sinocyclocheilus anshuiensis
TTTATATATATAATTTGACAAGGGAATAATGACAGTATGAAGTTTTTATGAAACTGATTAATTTTAACAAACTGGTTTATGATAAAATGCTAACCATCTTAGTATATTGTGGCAGCCGCTTTGTTGAACAGCTTGCTTTTCAAAATTCTTAGCTTGAAGGAAAAGTTTTGATCTGATTTTCCAAGTGGACATGCACCAAAAAATGACGATAAAAATGATTGAGCGCTTCACTCAAAGGCAATCAAGACAAAGCTTTTATAATTTTACGTAAAAACTAGTGTAACTGTGTGATTAACCAATACAATTTTACAAGTATACAATTTTGTGCCCTCTTTTAAGTAAAAATGCACAAAACCACAAAATGTACACTTGAACATGCTAGGACACCGCAGAGGTTCTGTTTACATGAAGCAAACCCCACTTGCAGGAATTACGTCAGTAATGTAAAACCAGAAGTCCATCCACCTAGAAAAAAGATTTCCATCTCAGAAAAGGAAGGTTTAGACAACACGTGCTAATTCATTCAGTTTCACATTTCTTTTGTTTTCAAAAATAAAATTTTAAACCATTTTCTTTTTGTAAATAAGTATAATAAATAAACTTTTATGAATAATGCAGTACTGATTGACATATCATTTAGTAGCCTATAGAAACTATACATTTCCTGCCTTATTCTGTGATAAAAATGGGGAAAAGGTGCTCGTAGTAGCCTTTATAAACCGATCATAAAATTGTCATTAGGAAAATATTGAACAAAAATATTATAGCCCCTTGCTGCAGCTAACCTTACTTCCACAGGCTACAAACAGCAATATAAACAACAGCTGTGCATGCTCTCTTCACGCAGTTCTTGTATAATAGTAATAATAATAATTTAATAATACAAGCACACCGCTCCGCTGAGAACTGCACTTACTGGCAGCCGCGGACGTTATGAAGGCATCCTGGTAGGGCACTACATTAAAAGTGTCATAATCATGTGGATAATTTTATTTACGACTAAATTATAATTAATTCATTTTACTAATAGTTAGATTGGGCAGGCCTTCACAAAATGGCGTTTAATTAAAAAAATTATAATTGCCTTGACAAAAGGGCACTTTGGGCATCAAGTACCCATCGCACCCCCCTCTGCACGTGCCTGCTAGGTTTTGATTACGTGGTCCAAACCCTGCAGCAGCAGACCACTTTGCACATGGTATTTGACACTGAACTGAGGTCTGTGAGGGCTAACAGCAGCTGTTTACCACTGTAGAAAGAAGAGAAGGCACAAGAAATGGAAAGCATGGTTATCTTCACATGTACTCATGGTTTTTATTATCAAAGCTTGCCATGGATATGTTACAAAAGAGATGCAAATAGTGCAAGTCACTTTCTGAAGGCAGTTTCTACAGAGACAAGCAGCAATGATCAACTTCATGAACTTGGACTATATTGTTTTCATACAAATTGCAAAGTTACTGCAATCCACATGAACTGTACCTTACCTGTTTTTTCTTTTTGTTTTTTGTTTTTCTCCAAGATCAATATTTTAAAGCTCTGTAATCGGGTCTGAATAATTTCAAGTATTGCAGTGACACTGATGCTGTAGTAAGTCATTTTACACGGAACTTCAACCCTGTAGCATTTGATCCTGAAACATTTCTAAATGCAATTCAGAATTATGGTCATTACAGGGTTGAAAAGGTCATAATATTTACGTTTTTGTGAAATAGTACAGTCAGTACATACAAAAGCGTCATGAATTGACATCAGGAAATATAATTCAACTCGCAACTTGTAAATGTGGTGAATTCATACATATGATCAAGTGATGCTGAGTTTTAAAAGAATCTATTCATTTGGAATATGGAGAAGCTGAGCAAGTCTTCATATTGGATTCCTTTTTTCAGACACAGTAATGGCAAAAACAGCTGCTGCAAAACAGAGAGAGTACAGGGCGAGAAGGGATGCTGACCCGGTACGCAGGGAAAAGTACCTCAGGAATGAGCGAGAGAGGTGGAGAAGAGATGTTGAGACAGGGAAAAAGAAGAGAATTGGTGACCTGTGTGAGAAGGCTCAGAGATGGAGGCGCAAGCAGTGGAGAGAGGCCAAAGAACGACAGAAGAGGTTTTTCAAATTAATTGCTTCCCCTCCAGACAATCTTGAACCCAGTCTGATGGTGTTGCTGCAACCCTGAAGAGGATGACAGACAGACTGATAAGTCAGGGTCAGGACATCCCAGGTGCATGGAAACTCATCAGGGCCCTTATCGAGGCCAGAATAGCCTTAAAAGCGGGCTAGTCGACAAAGCACTTGAGAAGCACTTGAGTCCAACAACATTGAGGCTCCACCAGATGACTTGTGACCAAGTCAATGAGCTGAACAATATTTCAGTTGTAACTGAAAGAGAGAGTGGGATGGCTGAGATTGATTGGGGTAATCCATGAGTGCGAGATTTTATGATGGACCTTAACCTTCACTGAACCCTGTGGCATCTTGACATATTTCAATTCACAAAGATCTGTGGGCCATTCTAAATGAATTTTACTCTTTGTATTTTTTGTATTATACTCTTAGTTACTATGTAAATGAGTTGTTAATGTTTAAATAAATGGATGAAAGATTGAATCAATTAATGTATATTGCACCAACAGTAGCCACTTCAACCCTGTTATCATTTTCAACCCTGTTGAATTGCATTCAACCCTGTTACTTCTTTTCCATCACTGTTTTTGTAATATTCTGTGTATTTAGTGTACTGTATCTGAGGTAATCAGTAAATTACAATAATTTATACCTGACTTTACATAATATGTAGAATACTGAATCACGTTAAAAAAAAAAAAAAACATGAAATAAATATAACTCTTTAGCCTGAGGTGGGAAAATATTCCTTAGATCAGCAAAAACATTTTCATGAAATGATCATTCAAACAATCATAAAAATAAAAGTTCCATTATTAAATATACGTTTTTTTACAACACGGCCCAGATCAACTTTTTTTAACAGTGAGACTGATGATCCTTTCTAGTTAATGTTCATGTTTGAATTTTGTCATAAAATACACATTGTCAGAATTAAAAACAATTACTGTATTTGAAGAAACACATTTTTTTTTCCCCCACTGCATGGCTGTTCATGATTTTTACACATCGCAAGTCATTCCATGATGGGGATCACAAGAGAAATGCATCAACATGAACAGGTGAGTCTAGCTGCTTTACTTGAACTTTAAAGGTCACTCTGACATATGAAGACTTCTGATTACTGCACTGACAGTCATGGGTTTAAAACAAAACCTTTGTTTGCACTTCTTCATTTCCAAAGCAAATTCCTCTACATTTTTAAACATTCTGTCAGAATAGTGTTTTTATATTCACAATAATATACCGTTTCAAGAATTAGGTTTGGGAAAATTGTTGTAAAGGTAACAGGGTTGACTGTAACAGGGCTGACAGTTGCACAGTTCAGTTAAGACGGGTAAAGAACATGACACTAGATCCTTATTTAAAGAATAATTAAATGTGGAGACCTAAATTCTACAAATACTCAGTTTTCAACGAGTTGTTTGCTGTACAAAATGGTAACAGGGTTGAAATATTAAAGTTGGTCCCAACTGAGAAACATACACAATTATATAAAAGACACGTCCTTGCACAGTTTACTTCATGAACAGATGATGTTGCAATATAGACATAATTCTATGACCTATAGCACATTTAAATAAAGAGAGTTATGATGGCAAAAGGGTTGAAATACCTGGGGACACAACTTTAACCTAAATCTAATAATACTTTAAGAATAAGGGGATGTTTCTAGCTTGTACTTATATATAAGTACATATAAGGGGGGAAATTAACAGATTAAAATTTAAAAGTATTCCTACACAGAAAAAAAGGTAAATAACATCCATTTTATTTATCTTTTATTTATTTGTTTTTAAACGTTTTTTTTTTTATATATTTTTGCATTTTGTTTTTTTCTAAAATGTATTAGTTAACAAATGAAGTTTGAATGTTTGTACATTTGTTTTTACAGCTATGTCAGATGTGAGTCCAGGGAGTTTTGAAAATAATCAATGTACAGGTAAGTTTAATAATTTTATCACACAATTAAACTTTACTGTTTTACAAGTGGAAGCCCCCTGCTAAATCACCTGTGGTATTGCAGTTGCAGAGAGGGCTATTCTTGAGTCACAGGGAGAAATGGACTGGAAAATCAATCACCTGACTGCACTGGTTCAGTGTCTTGTGGGGAACAGGTGCTTTGTGCCTCCACTGCAAATAGAGGATGAGGATTGTGTCTTGCCTTTGATGTCAATGGGGGATCTTGACCGATTGGAGCAAAGACTTATGGATAGAGGGACGATGCAAAAATTGGTAAGATGCTTTGGAATTATGGAATTAAAGAAGTGACTGAAATGTTGGAAGAACTTTTATTTATAATCTATATTTAATTTCTGTTTTAGGTGAACAGATTGTCTGTTAGTGGAGGTCAAACTATGAAAAAGACCATATGGAGAATTTGCACCAAAGTTTTTGCTTCCAATGTGGCCAAACAGCTCAACTGGTGCGGACGGGGAGACAAGCGAGGCTTAAGAAAGACAAATATCGGAGCACTAATAATAGGTATATCCAAAATAAATTGAATACTTTTATGGATAAAAGTATTATAGTTGTTGTTGTAATTACATATCTCAGTCAAATCGCATGTGAATATATTTTAATTTTAAAATTTAAAAGGAATTGCTCAAAAACGTCTACTTGTGCTCACTAAAATGTCACAATTGCATACATATGCACAGTCAGGCCTGTCTGCTCTAGTTCAGTAATATTATGTTCAGTAATAAATGAAATAAAAAGGTTGATTTGCTTGGTAAACTAGTAATTTGATCTTTTTAACACACAGCTGCAGCTGTGAGGAACAGTGTCCTCTTGGCTCCCACAGAAGCGGAGGCAGAGAAATGTATCAAAGATTACCTACGTTTGGCTCCAGGGAGGACATCCTCCTAATCTGTTGTAAAAATGTCAGTTTTATACATTGCTTGTACAGAGAATGACTGTATTTCATACTGTTAAATAAATAATTTAATAATTCCTTGAACTGTTGTTCAGAAGTTGAAATGATTTAGAGTAGTTGGAATAGGGTTATTAACATGTCCATGGTCAGTGTCAGGTTTTTTTAAAAATCAACATAAGGATTTTAAGTAAATATTTTAAGAAAGTTCAGATCTTTTTTTAGATAAAAAAAAAAACAACAACTAGTTTTCTTTAACTAGTGTTAAATTGTCTGTATCTGAAGTAATCGGTAAATTCAATGGACAACATAAAATAACTTGTTTTTATTTTGGTGGAAAAAGCAATAACATTTTCATAAAATAAAGAACGTTCAAGCAAAAAAATAAGTATTTTTTCCCACCTCAAAAGCTCAGGCACACAGGACATCCATTCCTGAGAGTTTTTGTTAATATTGTTTTTGTGCATATTAGTACCTTAAAAGTACATTAATTCCTAAAGTGTACATATATGTACCTAAATGGTACATTTTACATGCATGGTACATTAATGGTGCATTTTAAAGTGATAACAGTTGTACCTTTTTTTTCTGAGTGTGCATCGTCAAGTTTCTTTTGTTTTTACAAGATTTTAAGTAAAAATGTTTAGAATTTAAAGCTTTTTTAAAAAAAACATTTTAAACGCTCTTTTGTCTTTAACTAGTTTTAAATTGTCCTGTGGTGTGGAAAGTACAAATATTACATGTAATCCTTAAATTAATGTGATATTAGAAAATATGATAAAGCTATAATTACATGTCAGGTTACAGTGTAAAACCAAATGCATTCTAAAAATTCTGATATCTTGGCCAATAGTGTATATGAAACTTGCTCAGCAAACATTGATAAGAAGATACTCAGGGTTATCAGGAAACTGACAGGATGTGATGTTGCAGTAAGCAGCCAAAACCGTTTTGAGGAGAGGAAAAAGCTGACATGTGTAACATTAGAAACCATGTTTTCACCACGCGTCGAAGCTGCGTCATGCACGGAATCGCAACTGATCTGCCGGTTCGTGAGTTTCATACAAAAAGCTTTAAAGTGATCTTTTGTGCCACCCTGTGACTTGGCATGTGGCATTGTCTTAAGAGTAAACACTGGCCGTTTATTAATGTGTTAAAATAAACAAAGGCTTCTGTAATATTTCACGGTGTGCATCCCATAAGGTTTAGGGGTGTTTCAGTCTAGTTTACCTTTTTAGCTCTTTCTTGAAATCACATAGTTTTGAGATGGGCTTCAGTTGGCTTGGGTCAAATATTTTCATTGATATACTATTATAGTTTTATATATATATATATATATATATATATATATATATGT